>NW_006261964.1:28794395-28896043 GCF_000493195.1 Citrus x clementina | reverse complement strand
TGACTAAGTAGTAACAAAATCAACTCAACAATCAGTTCAGACCTAATGTATGAAACTATTTTTCAATTCGGTTATAAAGAAAAAAATCAATAGTAAACAAGATTTAAGGTTTGGGTTTATCCTAAAAATGGTACTTAAGCCTTAAGTACCATTCTAAATATTATATTTGAGTCTATTTTGACATTGTATTTTTATTTTTGTTACCGTGTATTATTGACGGTTTTTAGCCTGTAATGAAAGGTTTATTTTTTATTTTTTATTTAAAAAAAAAACAGTGCTTAACTTTAAGAACGAGATAAGAAAGTGTACCCCATTTAATAAAAAAATAATTTACTGTCCGGAATCCCCTTTTTTAAAAAATTTATTACAATCTTCAGATATACTCCTGCCGAAGCATGCACGTTTACCAGATCTTTTTTTTTTTTTTTTTTTCCTAATCACAAATTTATATGCCGCCACCTACCAAAAGAGAAACTGCGTGCAGTGACAGCTGGCATTCTCTGGAGCACGTGTCCAAGTTGAAAATCATCGATGAAATATCAACGCTGCAAGAATCTGTAGCCATCGTAGAGGCCCACCACGTGGCAGCTGGTGGTTTGATGCGTAACATCTCTCTGGTACAACCACCAACATAACCGGGCAAACTTGTTGGCTTACTTTTGCTCGTACTCCAATTTTCTTTCCTTTTTTGGCTTTTTTCTTTTTTCTTCCTTCAATAGTAGTCAGTTAAAACTGAATCGTCAAAAAAATTTAGAGATCAAATAAAATCCTCTCTACGAATGAAAGGATTATATTGATTTAAATTGAGTTACATATTTCTCTTTTAAGCTACTTATTACTTACTAATTGTAAACGAGAAAAAAGAAAGAAAGCTTCATATAGTGTTTTTGTTTTATTCACATTGGAGTTTGTAATTTTATTTTATTTTTTTTAATATATAGTTTTTTTCCACTAACTCAAATTTACGTTTTAAAAAATACAAACATTCAAGATTCATAAAACCTGATCGTTATGCATGTAATTATCATATTGAATTGCATTAAGAAAGCTTGTCTCAACTTGGTAATATCAACCAAAAATCAAATGGGATCCATGTCTATCCAATCGACCAAATTAGGCACTTCGAGTGGTTAATTTTTAAATGGACATACATAGCTAATAATTATATCTTGAAATTTAATTTGACTAATGGTTGTGTTTTGTGATTATGCAGGAAGCATGATCACACACGCGTGTTATTATTATTTTTTTTAACCTTTTAACGGCATATACAATAGATATAAGGCTATGACTATGTTGGATTATATCTATGGTAGAGTACAAATTTCAACAACACATGCAAAGTGATAAATAATAAAAAATTTATTATAACTTTAATCGTGTGGTTATAAACGAGTGCTCTACCTTAAAGCATACAAACACGTTTTACAATTAATGCGTAACTAACTTCATGCACAAACACAAATTAAATATATTGATTGCAAGTTAATTTTAGAATTCGACCTCTTTCTTTCATAAAAAAAGAGACCAAATTAAATCAACTTATTATTCCTTTACACACGAGTGGAACTGTGTAGAGGCTCCAGGGGGCAACGGCCTTCGGACCTTATAAATTTTTTTAATGATTATGATTCGTATTTTTTTAATGACTATAGTGTGTAAGTATGAAAAAGAAAGGAACTTAAATTCCTTCCATTTTTTTTTTGTTTGTTTGTTATTTTTCTTCTGAGAATATGAATCTGTCTTAAATGGCGAACAAACAAGCCTAATTTCACCATCACATCAACTCGTCAACATCTGAGATTATTGGTGTGTGAATAAGGGAGGGAGAGGGACCAACGATTTTATTGAGTTTGGCTTTATGCCACATTAACGCCACTGCGCTTTAATCCATTGTGTTTGCTCGCTTTGATTAAGATAAAGGAATGAAAGCACTACTTTTTTTAGAAAAATATTTACTAAGGATTCCTAATTACAGAGATAATAAGATTGATTTGGAATCCACTATCGGTTGCATTTCTTTTTAGAGTTAGAATTAAAGCGAGCAGCTCAGACATTTAAAAGTTGCTTTTATAATTTAATTATGACCTAGCAATAAATAAAGAAAATTTCGGCTAAAGTAAAAAAAAAGAAGCTGATAATTAATTAATTAATTAATTAATAATGCAGCCATCATCAATTTGACCGATTGCGAATCCAATAAGAGCGCTGCTACTCACCCAGAATATTAACCTCGAATCGCGCCCCGAATTTAAAATGCACTATTTTGATCAAATTGAAAACGGTGCGTTTAACCCATGTTTCCTTTCCTTTCTTTTGTCGAACCACAGAAACAGACCTTTGCCACTTCCTTTTAAATTCTAATTGCCGCTGCCGCTTCATTGTAGCTTTGTTGCCGATGTTACTTCGTTCTAGCTTTGTTGCCGCTATCGACCTTTGCTGCCTTTTGGCTTCACGATCTAGAATCCATCGCTGCTTCCTTCAAGTCCACAGTCGCCGCCGCTTCCTTCTGGTTCTGTTGTGGTCACTGCCGCTGCCGCTTCCTTCAAGACTGAGCTCTCTAAGCCCCTCACTGCCGATTTTGACCTTTGCTTCCTTTTGGCTTCATGATCTAGAAGCCATCGATGCTTCCTTCAAGTCCACTGCTGCCGGTTCCTTCAAGGCAGTCTGCTCTCTCTCTAAATAATTTCATATAAATTTATTTTTAATTAATACAAATTAATTTCATGTATCGTTAAATATTCCTTCAAGACTCTAATGAGATGCCTTACAATGAAATAGATTTCGTAAATCGTTAAATAAAAATAAGTTTTGGTTTATTTGATTTATAATTATGACTGTAACAAATTAACAATGACGAGTGCCGTCTAACTTAATCATATATGTAATCTTTAACCAAAAAATAAATAAAACTTGCAGAGTAAATTATTAATGCTCATGCATGCAAGAATTTGATCAATCAAGCTAATATTAAGGTGAAGGGGTTCAGTGTGAGAATTGTCAAGTTAATTGCATGAACAATTGGCTTGTAAGGAAAAAGCAATGAAAGCAAAAGAAAAGGAGTCAAAGCAAAAAAGCAATCAAAGCAAAACGCGCCGTTTTTGACAATATTCGGGCGAGGATTCGGGGTTAAAGTCGGGGGTAAATAGCTTTTCCCATCCAATAAATAGCACACTTCAAAAACCTGGCCCACTAAAAGGTTCCGTCGCCAACACGATACAGTATTATTGCTCGGTATCTTAATCTCACTGGACACTCATGGGCAGGTACCGTGCTCGCCGATGAACCTTTAGAGGACTACGCAATTTATGATGCGACGCCGTTCTTAAAATCCCATATACGAACAAAAGGGGAGATTTGGAATCTTCTAGGGACGTCGTTTTGGTGGAATCGTGGGCAATTTTTTTTGAAAAATTCTTTTACCAAAAAAAAAAATTTACTATCGACTAAAAATTTTAAAATTTCCCAACCCTCACAGGTCTTATATTGCGATTTTGTTAAAAGAATTGATTTTTTTTTTTTTACCTCTAGCTTTAAAGTTACTCTCCGTGATTATCGACTGGTAATTTCATTTTTTCACTCTAAATTTTCTATAATTACTTAAAAAGTGGTTTAGTGGAGATAATATGGCTTAAAGAGAACATGATTATCAATTGCCTCGACACTAAGTACTGTTATTGATCAGGACACATGTCACGATTATAGAGATAATGACATCGCATTTAAAACGTATCATCAAAAAAAGAGATATTGCATTAAAATATGATTCCAAATTGATCAAACGTCTTTCAGATAATTATGACATAAAATAAAGTTTCCAATTTGCAAATTCATTTTTTCTTTTTCTTTTTCTTTTTCTTTTTCTTTTTTTTGCCCTTTTTTGGCGAAATAATTTGAGTAACATAAATCTTCGAGTTACTTTGAACCCCCCCGGGAAGTGGGAACAAAATTTAAACAGACAAGACAACTATACATAATAGTGTTTCCCAGTCAAATAATGAATAGATCATTTTTTTTTTCAAATAATATGAGTATGTTAACTGTCAAAAGATAGACTCAAGTTAAGGAAACAATCTCAAGGCAAGGAAGCAAAGCAATCGATCTAGAATGAATAGCTCTGTTGTTTTGAAAGGAAAATCACAGTGAACCCATGTAATTTTTATCCAGAAGCAAACCAGCCTTGAACTTATCCAGAAGAAATAATTCAATTCAATCACAGATTTCTTGTAAAAGCGAAATAAGATTTTCTTGTGGGAGTGAACAAAATAAAGGAAGTATTCCATTTATCCCCCCTATCACAATGAGAGTCAGTCTCACATCCAATCACTCTCAGCCAACTCATTAACAGAGTAGTGGTACCAAATCCACAGCTCTCAAATATTTTGACACCTACTGTTAACTCAATTTCAACTAAAATATATTTTATATATATTTCAACCTCTATCCTCTTTTTATTTCTTCTTTCTCATTCATTCACCAACTTTCTCCTTGTTACTTGCTTTGTAAAGATCTTCAGCTTTGCTTTAAGCTTAAGGTTTCGGAGCAGAGAGAGACATGGCAGAGGAGGAACCAAAGAAGCTTGAAACTGAAACCCCGACCGAGCCGCCGCCTCCTCCTTCTACAGAACCAGCCGCTCCGGCAGCAGCTGAGCCTCCTAAAGATGTTGCCGATGACAAGACCGTAATTCCATCTCCACCTGCTGAGGATAAGCCTGAGGAATCCAAAGCCCTTGCTGTTGTTGATAGTATGTTATCTCTCTCTGTCTCTGTTTTTCCCTTGGTTGAGCTTTCAAAACAACATCATACTCATCATATACCCTGTTTGGATTTCTTGAAAATAATAATTTTTTAAAACTTTTTTGTTATTTTGAACTGTTTCTGGCTATCTCGAACTCAGTTATTTGAGTAAAATTTAAACAGCAGCAATTACTGATGCATGTATAATCCTCTTTATCATAAATATTCGGTTGGTAATAAAATTTCAACAGGGTATTTATTCAAAAAGGAAAAAAAGAATCTTATATATATATATATATTTTTTTTTTAATTTTGATGAAGCTTGTGGTTTTTTTTTTTTTTTCAAAAATTAAATCTTGACAGAGGCTCCTGAGGCTGAACCTCCTGCTGGTGAAAAAAGTACAGAGGGCTCTGTAAACAGAGGTAAGAAGCCTTAGATATTAATTATTATTTTGATTGTTAATTAAGGTTTCTTTTACCTGTTATAGTAAATAACTTGTCGCTTATATAAAATAATGAACAGATGCGGTGCTTGCAAGAGTTGAAACGGAGAAGAGGATTTCGCTGATTAGAGCATGGGAAGAAAGTGAGAAGTCGCAAGCAGAGAACAAGTTAAGAGCTAGCTTTCTTGAGTTTTTTTTTTTTTTTGGGTTAAATTGTTATTATTATTTTGTTTCATGTGTGACTTTGGCACTTTTGCTTTTATCAATTAATTTCCTTGTACTGAATTATATTTGTCGAAAATTTTGAGCAGAGCTCATAAAAAGCTATCTTCCATTGTTTCATGGGAGAACAGCCGGAAAGCAGCTGTGGAAGCTGAGCTAAAAAAGATTGAGGTAAATGTCAACTTCTAGAGGCCAAGTTATTTCTGTAGCTGTCTCATTTCTTCCGCTTAATTTTGAAAACACTTGCACCACTTAGTAGGGACTAGGGAATAGGGACAGAGAGTCAACTTTGAACAACAATAGCTACAAAATTTTTAATCTAAATGTTACCTGTTTGAATTATGAGCTTTAGCTTTTTGAAGACTAGTGGACAACATAGAATATTTTCAGTTTATAAAAGGTACATGGGAAAGGACTTTTTGACTCAAAAGGCAGAGCGTGTGAGTAATGCATATAACAGCTTGATTCGGTCCACAAGGATCAAGGGAGTGTATTTAAATTCAGTCGGGGCGGTTGCCCCCACTTTCCCTTAATTGCCTCCTCCACGAATGCTTATGGAATGTTTGCATCTGTTGTGCTTCGGCTTACTTTTCAAAACAAATTAAAGAGTTACTAGGCTGTTATTGTTTGCCGACCATCCGCTAATTTATACTTTGACAGTTAGTCCTTCAATTTCATAGAAGATTTGCACCACAACTCATCAAATCCCAAACATGCCCTTAGTTGTTTTTTGACAACTTCCTTTGAAATGCATTCTCTGCATTTGAATTTTTAATATGATAATTGCGCAGGAACAATTGGAGAAGAAGAAGGCTGAGTATGTAGAGAAAATGAAAAACAAGATGGCACTAATCCACAAGGAAGCAGAAGAAAAGAGGGCAATGATTGAAGCTAAGAGAGGGGAAGACCTTCTCAAGGCAGAGGAGCTGGCTGCCAAGTATCGAGCGACGGGCTCTGCCCCCAAGAAGCTCCTTAGTTGTTTTGGAAGTTAAAATTCTCAAGCTTGTTTGATAAATTTAATTCTATGTATATTTCCTTTGAGCATTCATTTGTTTATTTAGTGTTTGTGTTTGAATTCATTATGAAGAATTGGAAAAATGTTCATTATTGTGCGTGCATATTGATGTATTTGTGCGTATATACAATTTGTATGCAAAAGTTTGAAATAATGTTGAATCATAACGTAATAAGAAATGACAGTCTGAGCTCAGGTTATGAAATAATATGGGTATGTTGATGTAAAGAATGGAATAAATAAACAGATAGAGCATCACATGATTATGAATATATTTGGTGCATGTATGCATCTATATTCTTGATGAAGCACTGATAACAGATCTGTTTGAAGAGCCTACCTAGATCATAGTTGAACAAAAACACTACCTCCCTATCTTAAAACCTCTGCAGTTCTCCTTTTCCTAATATATTTGTCTTTTTCCTTTTTCCTACTTGATTTCAAGACTATACACAAAAAATTAAAACCGTAAAAGCAAAAAAGGCATCCAATTTAGCATTTCCTGTGTGCCTCAAGAAGAGAAAACAGCGGGTTCAGTCGGATTAAAGGTTCGGAAAATCAGAAATATTACCCATTTGTTCATCTAGGAATTCCATGCCATCGTCATCCGGGAAATCTAGTAGCAGTTTCAATGCTGTATCAGAAGAATCAGTGAATTCATTAGAGCCAATGGAGTCTGAAACAGCCATCATATCGACTTTTGGTTTGTAGCTGTCATCTTGTTCAGGGGCGGTGTCACTGGAAGCACTAGTTCGGTTAGCCTTTGCTTGATCTTCCACAATCGAACCTGGTTCCAATTTCATTTGCAAAGATGTTTGAGATATTGCATTTTCGCTCAATCCTCCAGATTTTCTAGCAGTTTTACGAAATGATCCTCCGACAATTGAATTCCACAAGCCGAGATAGATATCACTGTAAGGTTTATCTACCAAGGGTGAGTTGAGCAGCGATGATGACTGAATTGATAAGGGTGCTTCAGCTTCGACCCTGGCACTCGCACATTTTACCATCTGACGGGTCGAAGGGAAATCAGATTTGACGGTACTTGGTCCCCAAGAGGAGGGAGATTGGTAAGTTAGCAGATTATGATTCATTGATTGCAGATGCTTCTTAAGCCGCGTGTTCCATAAGTTTTTAATATCATTATCTGTCCTTCCTGGCAGGTGGGAGGCTATAGCAGCCCACCTGAAATGTTTCTTATCAAACCCACATACGCATAAGAGTAAAATTTTGCAGCCAAATTAGTTGGGAAGAGGGTAGAAAAAACAAGCACACGATACAAAATACGTTCTCAACACAACTGATAAATATCAAAATTTACATGAGATTTACGTGTCTACTGTTTTGATAATATCAAAACAATTGATCAATTAATTGAGGCTAACATTGGTAACAAGCAAAGACCAACCTTCCCATTTTCACAAGGCACAAACTGTTTTGGGGCAACTGGTTTGAAGACAAGAGCTTGGTTTCGATACCACGTTAATAAAACCACTTGACCCAAAGGTTTTAAGTTATTCAAGACCTAGACATTAGTATTAAGTCTAAAAGTCCTCAGATGCTGAATCCAAAAACAAACCAATCTAAAGCAATATTGAGGAAAAATAAACAGCAATTGTGAGAAATATTATGCATGCTTATTACTTGTTACCGAACAAGCCATGGAGTTGGATGATAGTGGCCACTTCTTCAGGAGCAAATGGACCGCGTTTAATATCAGGGCGAAGATAATTCATCCACCGAAGCCTGCAACTTTTTCCACTCCTTAGAATACCTAATCAACACCATAACCCATCTTTCAATTAGCTCAGCATTTGGAGGAGAAAGTTTATAACTTTCAAGAAATGCAGTGCGTATCAAGAATTTTTTACCCACAAATGATCTGTTTCTGCTAATGCCTTGATAAAAATTTCAAAACGAGATTTTTTTTTTAAAGAAAAGACAAATGAAAAAAAAAAACAAAAAACCTGCTTGCTTAGGGAGGTGACGCCAGGTACCATGGCCATGTTCCTTGATGTACTGAATCAATTTGGCATCCTCTTCCGGGGACCAAACCCCTCTCTTCATTTTTTCCATATCACAAAATGGCGTTTTCCTTTTTCCCATCTTCAATTTCTCTTTCTAAAATCAAGAAGGGAAGCTTTTTATTTTTGTGTAACAAGAGAGGACAATTACAGAGATTAGAGAGTATAAATGCAAATATGATCCGGGGCTTAAATGCTAATGAATAATAATGTCTTCACTAAGTGATGTGTGATTACATGATTACAAATAATATCAATACACACAGTTAATAATGTGACTCTGGTTTAGCTTTTAATGGCTTGATCACCAAGTAAACCAAGAAAGAGAAAAGTACTGTCAGAAACCGCCAGAAGAACTCTGAATTTCCCAAAGGATATATAAAAGTGACTTTGAAAGATCGTGCTCTGTTCTGTTCTTTGAAAAATTCTATCAAATTAAAATTTTCTTTTTCGAAAATTCTATTTAATCACATGTAAAAGAAATTATAGCAGTAACAACGACAAGAGAGAAAAAATTGATTCAAAAATTGAGTATTTAGACATTAAATTTCAATATATTTTTTTTTTTTATAAAAAGATTTACTTTCATTAACAAAGCTTTGAAAACAAGCACATGATTTGAGGAGGGAAAGATCCCTTCCAAACACAAGATATGTCACTACCTAAGGCTATCTTAGCAAGTGCATGAGCAATTGCATTACAGTCTCTAGAGATATGTTGAATTTTTGCCCTGCTGTTAAGTGAGCTCATCTTTTTTTGAATTTCAGCTATATTCCAGAATATTTCCGTTCTGCTGCTCTGCTTATGGAGGACTAAATCCAAGACTTCTTTGCAATCCGTCTCGACAATTAGAGGAAGCAAATCAGCTTCCATTGCAGTCTGGATCCCAATGTTTACTGCTGCTGCTTCAGCTTGAGCTACATTCCCATAGAAGGATGTTCGGTTGACAGCTGCAGCTATCACTTCTCCATTGCTATCTCTGACCACCACTCCCAGACCTGCTTCCCTTTTCTCTTCATTTATGGCCGCATCGACATTTGCTTTAAAAAAACCTTGCGGAGGAGGTAACCAGCTTAATCTCTTTTCTGGTGTGTTGCTTGCTGCTGCTAAAATCTTCCCCATTTTTACTCTTGCATAAGCCTCAACTGTGGCATCAGCTTTGGCTACTGTGATATGAGGATCTTGCTCTATATTTTCAAAGATAGACCCGTTTCTTGAATACCATGCTGCCCAGCACAACGCAACTATCCTCCGCAACTCCTCTTTGCTTCTTCTTTTTTCTATTTCCTTCATCATAGATAACAAATCCTGGTTTATAAGCACATTCATTTCTGCATAATAGGGAGTTAGCTTCCACATCTGCCTTGCTGGTTTGCATTCCCATAGTGCATGGACATACTCTCAGCCTTCATTTTACACCTCGAACATATTGGATCCTGCATCACTCTCCTTTTCCATAGATTTTCTGCTGTTGGGAGCAGATTTTTTACAGCCCTCCACATAAAAATTTTTATTTTCTCCGGCAGCTCCATTGCCCAAATCACATTCCATTGCCCACTGCTATTTTCAGAGCAAGATGATTCTTCAGAGTGCTTGATCTTCCTAGCTATCTGGTATCCGCTCTTAACCGAATACTGGCCTTTTTTATCATAATGCCATAAGATTTGGTCTGGTTGGGGGCTGATTGGGAGCTGGATTTTTAGAATTTTTTCAGCATCTTCTTTGCTGAAATGCTGATGAATGAGTGTTTCTTTCCACTGATGATTGGCATCTATCAAGCCTGCTACATTGGCATCCTCACTTAAAGTTGCCGGAGCTATAGGTTTAAAATTTTGTGGTCTTGGTATCCATTGGCTCTTGTATACCTGAACCGAGTCCCCTGATCCAATTCTCCATCTCATTCCTTTTTGGATTATTTGTCTCCCCCAAAGTATGCTCCTCCAAATGAAGGATGGTTTTGATCCCAACTTGGCTTGTAAGAATTCACAGCTCTTGAAGTATCTTGCCTGCAGAATTTTCGTCAGCAAAGATTCAGGGTTTTGGATTATTCTCCAGCTTTGCTTGGCTATCAGGGCTTGATTAAAGCATGCAAAGTCTCTAAATCCAAGCCCTCCCCTACTCTTTGCGTGACAAAGACTCTCCCACTTTGTCCAGTGGATACTTTTCCGATCCTTTTTTGCTCCCCACCAAAAACCAGCAACTGCTCGTTGTATATCATCACATAAAGTTGAAGGAAGTCTAAACACACTCATTGCATAGGCTGGAACAGCCTGGGCCACTGCTTTTATTAGAACCTCCCTTCCTCCGCTTGAGAAAAATTTGCTTTGCCATCCCGAGATTTTGCTTAAGATTCTCAACTTTATTTCCTTGAAAAGGCTGACTTTCTTTCTTCCGACCATGGATGGCAACCCCAAATACTTTTCATGTTTCGAAACCACCTTTAGCTGAAAGATGTCTTTTATTTCATTTCTTTGCCCAGCTGAAACGTTTCCACTAAACAACATGGATGACTTTTCGAAGCTGAAAATCTGACCAGAAGCAGCAGCATAACAATCAAAAATCTGCTTCAGCTTTTTGCAATCTTCCACTGCAGCTCTACTAAAGATTAGACTGTCGTCCGCAAACAACAAATGATTGATGAAGAGCTCTTTGTTGAACTTTAACCCCTGGAATTGCTTCTTTTTTTCCGCTTGAATCAGCATACTGGAAAAAGCTTCTGCACAAATAATAAACAAGTATGGGGATTTGAAAACATATAAAGGGCGGAGTTGAAGGAATCATTGTATAAACTTAAAACGCATTTCTTTAATTTTGATAAGAGAGTGAGTTATCCTGGGGCTGTCGTTAGGGGGGAGGGGGAAGATCTTATAATGCATTTATGAACTCTATATACACCATATATCACAATAAAAATTCAACTAATTATTCTATTCGTACTTACAAAAAAGATTATCATTATTTAATTTAATTAAAGAAGAATCGAGTCCAACCATTGCTAAGTCTGTGCACTTCAACAAATTTTTTTTAAAATTACATGTAACTTAACATTAGCGTAAATAAAATAAGTCGAATTCAGCTAATGGGTAACAGTTTGATTTAATTTCCATCAACTTTTAAGTCGGCGTTTTTCCGTAAACCCTGGTGCGTGCAGAGCCTACCGTCCTACCCAGTCTCTCCTGTCTCTCAGTCAAATTGCTGCGGCCGTCAAGTTCTTTCCTTCGAATGCGATTGCCACCCACGTTGCCGTGGCAAGTTGGTTGTTTGACACGCAAATGCGCAAGTGCTGAAGCGCTGTATTTTCATTTCAACACCCGCAAAAGCACTGTGGAAAATTGAAATTCTGTTCAACAGTGGAGGTAATTGAATTGACTGACTCTCAAAGATTGTGATTCGGTCAGGGAAAATTAGCCTCGTGAAGTCACAGTCATAGGGTCATCTTTAGGATGAGGCATTAAGTGTTCTAGCGTTAAAGTACAGCGAGAAAAATAGTCTATAAAAATAATGCCTGGTCTGGGTCTTGACCCTTGTCTTGGAGGTCATTTATGGTAAAATGACCCACTTTCAGGATTCATGTTCGATCTTATCATTCTTTTGCTTCCAATCTTATCTGTGTTGTTAGTCTTTAAAGGTTGCTTTCTGTCAGATCTTGGTTTCGTGCCCCGCGATGTACTGGAAGAGTTAATTTTCTTCCATAATTTGAATGAAGGTAATAAAGAATTTTTTTAAAATATAAATAAAGTAAATATTTTTTAAATATTAAAAAAGATTAAAATTTAGATTGTATTACATAAAATTTATAAATTAATCTCAGTAATTATCTAATTATAAATATTAATATACTTATCTCATTACATATGAATTATAATTTAAGCATTAATCTCGTATAATTAAAAAAAAAAAAAAAGAAGTTTTCTGCCTTTAAAAAAAAAAATGAAAAATGTACGGGACTTCGGACTTGTAGAGCATCAGCATGTCAAGTAATAGTTAAAATACATAGATAGTGCGCTGTAAAATGTTTACTCTAATATAAATATAGTATAATTGTCGTTTATAAATTTACTACACATATGATAAGTTAGAGGCCACTGCTATGTTACGTTGAGTGTAACATACACACACTCACAGCAACAGTAAAATGACGAGACTTGTTACTGTTGCTGTGAGTGTGTGTATGTTACACTCAACGTAACATAGGGTGACCCGTTGTTAGAATGCTTTAAGTAGCATGCATGTCCAGAACATAAATGATATGTAATGATTGAATTATTCTAAAAAATTAATTTATGTTTATTTTTTTATATATTAGTAAGTATTCCTCTATTAATTTATGTTTTATCTTCTCTAATAAAGATATATGTAAGTAAGGATACAACTAAAATACAAACAAATATAAATTTTAAACTTTAGGAATAATATTTTTTAAAATTATTAATATATTGAAATCTATAATTTTTTTTGTCTGTTAAAACATCTCACTTTATCAAAATGAAGATGTTCTCAATAAAATTAATATATATATATATAAATTAGTTACTATTATATTCATCAATTAAATATTTAAGTTATTTATTTATGAAAAATATTCATCAAACTTTGGGGACTATAGAGTTATTTGTACCATCTTCTCAACTAATTTTGCCATTGTTGGTATCCTCTTAATTACTAAGGAAGTTTATTTAATCCATTGAACTTCGAAGATCTAGCTTATATATCCAAGGGCAAAAAGGGATGCGAAAATGATCATAAATGTAATTATGTATCTATAGGAGAGAGATAAAGAATGTTTTTTTGGTGCTTAAAAGGCTTTGTTATACTTTTGCCGCCACTTCACAAAACTTTTGGCCTTTTTTCCACCACCCCCAAACGGTTTCTTACTTCGTTTGCATGCCAAAAAGGAATTACTTCATTGTCAAGTTCCCTCACCTAGCTTGCTCTATTTGCCTTTGTAAAATGTTGTAAAACGCTTTGGCTGTTCTATCTCCCTAAGACTTCCCCCTCAAGTACTCCTCTTCTTTATACACACGCACACATATACATATGACCATTTTAAGATATGCAGAGTCTTCGTTTATTGGTTTTAAGCAATGGTTAAGATGACAATAGTTGGAAGGGTGAGCGATGGGTTACCTCTGGCACGAGGGCCCAGGTACCTGAATCAAGAGCATGACAGCTTCTCATTTTACAAGCAACAAGCTGAGTTCATTCTCAAAGAAATCTCAAGAGGAGCCTTGGCCCCTTCGAAGATGACCATTCGTGTTGATCACCACTCATTTCAGTATCCTCCTCCTCCTCTTCTTCGCAACTAGTATTTTACTTTTAAATACATAAGAATTTTCATTTATAGATGTTCGCATGTTCTAAAATGATTGTTCAACTTTGATTTAACATTATGTTGTAGCTAAACAAAATCAATTATTGTCAAATTTTTATTTTCGATGCTTATCTGAACCTGTGTGATCATATATACACATTGCTTGCTGCACATAATTACTTAACCATTTCATTTAGCATTACAAGAATTCATTTTAATTGAAGGTTGTATGTATCATGAAAGTATTTACCATTTTGAGCAGAAGGGTCGGGCTGTTTTCATCTATTTAATTCATTTTCTTTTTTTTTTTGACACATTTTGTAACTAAGCTATCTGATGGAGAATGGAATCGGCTGCTTCATCACATTGTGTGATTCTTCATATCCAAGAAAACTTGTTTTCCATTATCTACAAGACTTGCAGAAGGAGTTCCAGAAGTTTGATATCAGCCTCATTGACAAAATTACAAGACCATACAGCTGTGTTAAATTCGGTAATGCCCATAACTGCCTCAAATTGTTAGGCTGCTCATTAATATTGAAGGGAGTAAGATATATAATCTTCATAGCATATAGTTTTAACATCCCAGTTGTTTTTTCTTTTTTTCTTTTTTCCTTTCAAATTTCCTATCTCTAATGTGTTTGCAGAAAGCATAATTGGGAATATTAGGAAGCAATATGTTGATACAAGAACACAGGCCAATTTATCAAAGCTGAATGCTAATCGTGGACAAGATCTAGATATAGTCATTGAACATATGTACCAAATTGTTGAAAGAAAACGTCAATCAGGTAAGCTACATATACACGATCAATCCATCGTTTAATAACATTAAAAAAATCATACTATATTGTTGAAAATAATATTACATATCTTTCTTGTATTTTTACAGAAATATCTGAAGAAATATTGACAGCAACTCGTAAACATGTCTCCTCAATATGGGGTTCCCCACGGCTGGAGGTATGTGCGCGTCTCTCAATTGCACAAGTATCTTGCAGATCAGATTGAAATTTTGAAGGAATAGCAATTATTTATTTGTTTATTTCTTTTGGACAGGTGATTGCTCTGAAATGGACACCCATAGCGATCATTGTTGCTGTTGCAGCCATTCTTCTATGGGCCAACCTAGTCCTTACAGACGAATTTATAGTTTAAAAGTTTCTAAATTATGCCGAAATTTTATAACGTGTATAATTTATAATTAATGTATTTTGATGAGTATTATGTGCATAAAAAAAAAGTATGATAGCATGATGTAAATTATTTACGCTAAATAGCTACACAAATTATTTATGATATTGTGGGAAACTCTCCCATTCTAGTCAAGCAATTCAATGACTATTTTTCAAAACTATCATTAGTTGAATTTGTTTATTCGATAATTAGGGAGATTGTCAATTTTTTTTTTCTGTTGAAATCAATATATTCCACCTACTCCTTGTGATTTTCATAATACCAAAACATTCCCTCTGGTGCTAAAAAAATTTAAAGGAAGAGATGGGTGCTTGATAATTTATCTTGAAAATATATATAAAAATATTTATTATAAGAAAAAATGTTTAAAAATTAAAAAAAAAACTTATTATTAATTTTCATTCACTTCAAAACATATTTCTTATTTTTAGTACTTAAACTTTAATTTTAATTTTAATTTATATGATTTATTTAATTTATAATAAATATGAATAAAAAATTATTTAAAAATAAGAGTAATACTGTAAAATTATGCTACCAGAAGATTATTAGTTATTATGAAAAACGTAGGGGTGAGTAGTTTATATTAATGTTAGTACGACAAACTGATGGTTTCAATGTGTGTGTGTGTGTGTGTATTGTTTACCAAAATAAATTTCGTGAAGTAAAATGTTATCAATTAAGCAATAAGCAATCCCTGGTCTGTCCATAAAACTAAAGAAAAAGGGGAACCTCACCTAACTGAACATTGCCAACCAAACATGCATGAGGTAAGCAAAGCAACCCAACCAATGACAATATGACAATGAGTGGCATTGAATTTGAATTTTTATGAAGTCTATGCTACCAGAATCGATTGAATATGCAAAAATCGTTATTTCCTATCAAATAAATTAGAAACATGAGGTCGAAGTGAATAATAAATATGCATTCTCCCCCATATACACATTTGATCATTATTGCTCTTGCTATGGGATAATATGGTAATTAAATTTGAACAATAACATATGAACATGGTAATAATCATTTTGACTATTTTGTTTGCAGCCTTATTGTATAAGTAATGAGAGCACCAAGAGAAATCTTAATTGAAAGGAGAACCAGTTCAAGAGAACAAGTTGGATTCTGCATATTGAAACAAGCAACCGGGTGCGTGCATGTCTCCAATTGTATACAATTTCAAGGGAGAAAAACGACTAACAAATTAGCTAAACTAGTGTGATCACTTGTGGCCCCCTTTATATTTTCAGATGCCAAGATTTTTATTAGAAGTGTAATTAAATGTTCTTCTTGTCATAGGTTGGCCGCTTGGCCTAAAAATTAAAACATCATATGTACATTACATCATTATTCATATTCAAAGCACTACATACATCATCCCCAGAGATAGAATCAACAAACCCAATTCCGGAAAACTGATGATCCTCGAATTTGAATCTTGAACTCAACATTTCATCAACAAAACTGTTGTTGAATCCGTTATGAATAAAATCGCCGCCAAATGCTCCCTCATTGGACAAGTAACCATTCATAAATGTATCACTCGAATCTTGGACCAAGTTGGAGTTCTGATTATTATTATTATTATTATTATTATTATTATTATTATTATTATTATTATTATTAAAGCCTTCCTTGGAAGCCACTTGCTCGAAGGAATTTGCGAAGCTACCATCATTAGCATGATCAAGCGACAGCCACTCTGCAAATAAAAGCTTCGGCAAGCAACTTTTCTGACCCTGAGTTGCACACTGATCAGTACTACCGGCTGATGATTTTTCCATGTGGTGCAACGATTCATAGCTTGAGCTGCGAGTTGAGGGATTGTTATTAGGGGAAGTTGAAGATTCCATATTTTCTGAGCTTGGAGTTGTCGCATTAGCTGCTTCCATTTCTTCAAGTTTGGCTAATTTTTTCTTCAAATGGGAGTGCCAATAGTTCTTTATCTCGTTATCTGTTCTTCCAGGCAAATGCTGAGCAATTTGAGACCACCTAGTTGACCAAAAAAGATCATTCGATGATGTCAATATTTTGATTTTGTTCTACAATGAATAATCTCTTAATTAATCTATTTCTTGTCCTAAGATACCAACTCAAATATTGTTATGCATCTAATTCATCAGTACAGATATAAGCACTAATTAGGATGCCGATTCAATCTAAGAAAACGTTGCATATATAATTGCTAGACTGAGGCGTATATTAAAACACGCAAATGTTCACACTGGAAAAAGACTCCTTTTATACATGTCACCAAAGCTTTTATATATATATATATATATATATATATATATATATATACTCGTGTCATGGCATGACCTTTTTGGTTCATAACTAAATTTTAGTTTCATTGACCAACAGAAAGCCCATGTCAACCTTAAATTTGATTGGGGAACCCACGTACTAAATTAGAGGTGGGTCTATTCTATTTACTTATGTAGAATAATAAAAAGTTCTACTACATGTAACAGCACAAGAAAAGTGATAGATCTCCTTCTCGCTTACTTGTTTCCTAACAGGCGATGGACGGTCAGGATTGTCTCTTCTTCTTGCATATTGAACACCCCTCTCTTAAGTCCTGGCCTCAAATAATTAATCCATCTCAGTCTGCAGCTCTTTCCATTCCTTTGCAAGCCTGCGTATATGGAAAATAATAATAATTCGTAAGGTTACAAAGAAGTCAACTATTGGAGGGTAGCCTAGTCAATTTAACTTAAAAGTCCTAAGCAGTCTCTTTCACTTGATGACTTATATATAAATATTATACATGTAAGTATTCATTTTTTCCTCCACGCATAAAAGAATTAATAACCCATCTCTATCACTATGTCTAAATTGTGACAAATTCCTTTGTTGACAACTCAAGGCCTGATGCTGCATGCCATCCAATTAAATAATTAAACAAAATTTGGGAGGCAACAAATAGAATACGAAAATTCAAGATTATATCTTTTATAGAAAAATCAGAACATGAAACATGTTCAGAGTATGGAACCCCATGACCTCTTGTTTAATTCTGAGAAAATGTCTGAACAGGATCGAAATTAAAAACCAAAAACAAACTCAAGATTATATTCTGATCATATGCATTCTCGAACTAACTTAATTGCCGAACCAAATCAAATGCAGCTTCAGTCATCTCATTATTACCTTGAACATTAACAGCTATCGAGCATGCTGCAAAGAAGGAAAAACATTTTATACAAAATTCAACATCTCGCAGCAACTGTGTATTATGTTGATGCTGAGGCCTTGGCCTCTTAGGTTTAAATTTAGGCCTCCTTAAATCTGCCTTGGTTAAACTAAAATTCTGATTCCGCTGCTATTTGTTATGAAAATGAACAAAGCATGGCAACTGTAGCAATATAGCAGTATTGAAATCAATGTATGAGTTTGAGGGTGCACTCACCGGCATTGATGGGGACGGAGCTCCAGCAAGGGTGGCCATGCTGGAGGACATAGTTCTTGAGCCTCTGGTCTTCTTCGGGAGACCACAAGCCCTTTCTGTGCTTTGGCTTCGGCTTTGCAATTGGCTTTTCCGATGACTTGCATCCCATTTTTGCTTTAATAAGAACGATGACAGCTTGGAAGTGATCTGGAAACAGAAAGATAAAGCTTGAGCGATGGCGTTATGGGAAGAGCAGCAAGAGCAATAAATAGCCGACCATAAAGGCTTATTGGAGTTGCAACATTAGGTGTTGTTGTAAGTCCACGATTTAAAAAAAAAAATTGCAAAATAAATATTATTAAAGCATGAACTCTGTCCTTCAATAATATGACTTTTTTTTCCCAAAAAAATAAATAAGTAATTAAGTAAACAAAGTGAGCTCCTTACGTGAAGTTTCAAATTTACCCTTTATATTTTTATTAAGTCGTGTTTGAGAAGGAAGGAAGGAAGAAAGTGGAAAAAGCAAGAAAAAGTAAAAGACAAAAGAAAAAGATGTACGGATAAAAGTTTTTTGGGAAAAAGAGACCAAAGGATGCAGGAGTAAAAACCTCTTTCTCTCCAAAAGTGGGAGAGAAAGCATCGTGAAACTGTGACTTATTCTCATTACGCTCCTTAAAATGGCATAAGAGGTGTAAAGTTGGTATCGGCCCTACTCAATTACTCATAATGCAGACTTGATGACCATCAACAAAATTGGCACCATATCTTTTCTGGACTTAATAAATTAATATAAGCAAATAATGATGCATATGCTACAGCTCATTAAAAGCCATGTTATTAAAGAATATGAGAACCGGCATAATTTGCATAAGAAAAATGACAAGGAGGCAGCCTTCGCAGAGTGCCGATCGAATCAGGGGTAAAACGATGTCATTTTACCTCTATATATATATAGAAAGAAAGAAATATTTTAATCCGAAATTTCAAAGTGCGAGAACGTCTAGTAGATTTATGCATTTGAAATTTTAAATTTTTAAAATCTTGCGGTTTTAAAATTTTTTCAGACGTTTTCCGTATTTTATAATCTCAAACTAAAAAATTATTATGTATATGTATATATACATATAATTTTTTTCTTTTGCACGTTTTGTCGTCTATGACTTTGTCGGCTTTATGCTAAGGCTTTGCTTGAGTTAACTTTAAAAATTCTTTTTTGAGATCCAAATTTTTTTTTTAAAAAAGTTCTTTATAAATCATAATAAAATAAGAAATGTTTATGTGGTTCGGTAACCTGAATTTTTCATAATCTCAATAATTTTAGTAATATTCATATTAATCTTACTGAAAAATATTTATTGAAAAGTCATGTTGTTGGATTGGGATAAAAGTAGGTTCCTAATTTCGCTATTGCGTATCAGCACTCTGTGTACAAAATGATTAATAAACCCTTCGCGTGGGTGTTTCTTAACTCTACATTAATTCAACCGGGTATCAAATTCAAAACTAATAAAAATTAAAATAAAAAAGCTGACCCCAGTAAAGTGACATGCATGTTCATCGGATACTCTCGAGGATTTGAAACAAAAGTTGTTTAATTATATACGTTATCCCACCCACAAATTGAAGCCTCATCCATTGTTCAAACTTGATCAGCCTGCATCCGACGGTCGGGATCTCAAGTTGTCAACCCTCGTGAAACTGCCTGTAATATTCTGACCGTCCAATTTTCTGATAGTGCCGTAGTGGGAATGTGGAAAATCTTTGTGGGACAAATTGGAAGAATACTATAGGTTTTCGAGAATTTAATTTATTTTTATGGAAAAAAAAATCCTCAGGTTGTGATTTACAATGATTCGTAAAATCAATGACTTGTTGGTTTGGATAATTAATCAGCAATCATTTACCAATCATTGTCAATGACGAGCCACGCTGGTTTTCAAAAATAATTCGTAAAGAGATAACAATAAGTAACTTTGAAAATATAAAGCTTTTAATTAAACACCCAATGACAGATTGTATCTAATTAATTTTTTCAATAATCGAAACGAATTTATGTCCAATGGAAGCATGAGGAAGAGGGGATGATTCTATCCGAATAAAAATTAAAATTTTATTATGTCAAACCCTAGCTCCTATTTGTTCGTAAAGAATTAAACAAGGGAAGCTCATCACCACCAACTAATCTATATTTTTTAAGTACACCATTAACCTACCAAAGTACCCAACAATTTTTTTCTACAGCACGTGCCGAAATTAAGATTTTTAAAGGAATAAAAAAAAAAGAAAAAAAATGAACATATATAATTAATTAAAAGTCATGGCTGACCATCGATTTATGGCTAAATTAACCCAACAAATAACTTTAAATTAAAAAAAAAAACTTTTATGTGTTAGGAGGACGCGCAGCCTGCTGGCTAACTCATGTTTATACCTAATCATAATGTGTACAAATCACCAAGAATTTTATAAGTGTTGGCATGAGATAAGATTCCAACCTAAATTAATTAGGTTTCACACTAACTGGGGATAAAAATTAAATAATCTAAAGATTTAAACAATGACTTTTTGACTATAGTTTTCACTGTGTTAATTAGTTACTAAAATCAATAGATCATGGAGTCAACTCTCAAGTGGATCATTCTTAAACCCTTTTCACCTTGAATTTTATAGATACTGAATGCACAGTTGCTTTTGAATATATATCGTTCAAAGAGTCTTCTGTAAAGCCCTTATATTTATTCACATGAACTTTTTGGGTAAATTTCCTTTTATTCTTCACGGTTAGGCATCAGTTTTGATCATAGAATCTAAAAATAGAGATGTTTATCATTCACCCCTCATCAGAAAGTAGTCCTTTTGCACGCCAGAAAAAATATAAGGAAAGATCAGGGTACTCTCTGAAATTTAGCTTCATTTAGTAAATTACTAAATTTTTATCTTATAGTCCCTTATATTTAATGTTAATTCGTTACAACCCCTTGACCTTAATGTTTCAATGTCACAGTTACTGTCGAAACCAAATCTTGGTTTCGCTACTATTGTTTTTTCTTTTTTTTCTTTTTTTGGGTTCTAAAAAAAATAACATTTTACATTAACAGAAGTAATGAAAGGATGTTTGACTTTATTTTGTTTTTTAAATACAAAGACCAATTAGAAATTGATGCCTAATCTTAGGGAACAGGGACTAAAGGGAAATTCACCAAAACATATGATAATTCACCAAATTGTTGATGTTATATTTAAATGACTAGATAGAGCTTGAAAAGTTAGACCTGGAAAGGTTTTTGGTTCAATACTTTACTGATCTCATTAGACACGCACTGACGCATAGATTTAATTCATTTGTGTAATTTTCAGCTTTGAAAAGTCTGATGATGACTATTTTATACGTTGAAGTCTCCTGAGGTCGATTCCGAAACTGATGATCATCATGGAGTTGTTAAGCGGGTAGTTGAATAATTAAAAACTAGAATAGAAGCAAAATGCTGTGTGCCAAAGTTGAAATTCATATCGACATAGCAAGTTGAATTATGAAATTACACATGAAGTTAAGCAAGAGCAATATGTCCTTACTGTTAAAAAAAAAAAAAAAACTACTTAATTTCGCCAAGGTTGCTACAATTTTTCTGTACTCAATTAATTAGCAGATTCAGTAAATTAACTTTATGTGTCTGCTCTCTCAGTAGTAGAAAATTTTGATCCCAAATGCCTAGGAGAGAATTAAACTATGTTCCTCCCAAATGCCTAGGAGAGAATTAAACTATGTTCCTCATGTAAGAGTTTAGGTAGAAGATGAAACTATTTTAAATATTTTTAAAAAAATCATAAAAATGGAGATGCGGGGTAACGATCCCTATACCGCTGGCATGCTAAGCTGAGTGCTCTACCATCTGAAATACATCACCGGTTGATAATGACACTCTGGAAATTTATTACTCTATTGAGAATGTTGATTAACAAGTTCCATAGTCAATGCTACCATTGTTAATTATGGTTTTCATTTCAATTATTACTGCCTTTGCACATTATCTACCAAACAAAAATCGTCGCATCAATATTCACTATCCTAAATATTTAAAAAGCATCTTCATTCTATATTTTTAATTGGTTAAAAATTCGTTTAATCCTTATATTTTTTAGGTTAGCATCCATTTAGTTCTTATATTTGTAAAAGTACGTCAAAACATTATTGCCATTAAATTATTGACAACCGTACAATTATTTTTGTTCTTTTTAGTTTACTTTTACAATATTACCCTCTTACAATAATGTTAGTTTTTGGACATTAACAAAAAGAAAAAAATTAATTTACCAATGTAATCCCAAAAAAATAAATAGAAAAAAGGAATATACATTAATTTTGGTGAAACACTCTACTGAGGAGTTAATATATTATTCTTTAATTAATGTCCAAGAAAATTGATTTTTTTTTTACAATATTGATTGTTTTGACATACGTGAGTTCCACAAAAAAAATAGTACTTTTTTGTTTTTATTTTATTTTTGGGGTTATATCAATATTTTAATTTTTTTCTTTTAATTAATGCGGAAAAAATAAACATTATTGTAATAGGATAATATTGTAAGAATAAGCTAAAATGAACAAAGTGAGGCTAGGGGTGTCAATAATTTAACAAAAGAGATGTTTTTAAGTACTCATGAAAATATAAGGATTAAATGGATGTTAACGTCAAAATATAGGGAATAGATGAGCTTTACCCTTCTTTTTAAAGGTTAACCTCATATAAGGATATATTTATTGACAAATTCAAAAAAAAAACAATAACACCTAGTTGGGGGACATATAACTAGATAGAAATGTTTCATGAAAATATATAATTGGTTAACCATTAGTCTTTTTAGGGTGCATTTGGGATTGGGGTTGGATAATTGTTGCTTTTAAGTTACAACAATAAAGTGTTTGGTAAATAATAACAGCTGTAACTTGAAAATTATATTGATATGATTTTTTACTTGTATAATGGAGAATCTATTATATTTTTAATAATTTTGTCAAAATTATTATTTAAAATTTATATTTACTATATGTTATTAATTTTTGTTTCATAGTTATAATTTTTTTCCACAACAACTGCAGCTTAAAAGTTATGGCACCTCAATCTCAAACGCACCCTTAATTAAACAAAGTACTTTGAAACCAAGGTTGGCCTAGCGATAGTTATGAGAGAAAAACCGAATTTCATCGATTTTTGCCAATAAAATGCAGTTATGACTCCGATTTTGAATACTCCAACGAGGAGATACAAGAGATTAATTAGTTAAAACCAATAAGAGTGGACTTTTTTTCGTTGAGCATTCATAAGAGAATTTAATATACAATTTTCAATGATTTCCAGAGCTTTAGCGTGCTCCCCTTACAGAGTACATATATGAAACTGTTGAATGGACCACTAATTCTATAATTCATCATTTTTCAACTCCCTTAGTGACTCAATATTTTGATCATTAAAGTATAATGGAAAAGAACATAACAGTGATGGTTCACTTTAGAATATTGCCTGCCTAGCCGTCTGCTCAATTGGGGATTGCAATGTGTTTGAAATTGATTAGATCCATTTCATGTTACCTAATCAATTGATGTTAACACTGAAATTAATTATGTAAACTGAGACAAAACTATCTCTCACAATAGACATGCGACATACATATATTTTAGTTATATAACGATTAGTAAATTAATAAATTTAGGTAAACATGGCCGAAAATAAATTGTTTTGAATTATGTGAGAATGATATATGTCGCAATTTTGAAGAGTCTCCCTTTTTATATTACGACGTATATATGCATAGAAAAGGACCTATAAGTGACCCTTTGCTCCGATATTTATTTTGCTGCGACTGTGAAATCAACTCATGATTGCAGTGGAAAAATCTTAACTGCGGCTGCGCGTCACTTGAGTGAAATCAGTAGAATTGATTCATTACTAGGTAACTCCTCTAGTTAATTTCTTGACTGGTGTTTTGTAATTATCCTCTTGTTTACATAAAGCAAACATATCTATGCAAGTCAAGTTCCATTAATTTCTTATCCCTATTTCAAAGAGAGCATGCATATTATAATTCAGAACAAAATCCTTCATTGTCCGCTGAAAACATTTTAATTTTCTGTCACACTCTTAATGTTTTTATTGTTAACATTTCATATCTTATCAAAATGTCCATAATATATCATAAATTGAGAGATATAAATAACAATTTGGAGCGATGATCATTAACAAAAAGATACAACGAAGGAAATTCAAAACAGCTATACCTCCTCTCCAAGGTAAATAATGACCTCCAAGCAGCTGGCATGGTTCTTACCTTTTGCCCTTTACTTGTTTTATGCAAAATAATAATGTTACAGACAGAAGGTGAATGAATCATAATCATGTTGAGTTAAAGTTAATTAATTAATTAATTATAATATTCAAAGACGACCATAAACACCACCTAAAAACACAGCACGTCAAGCGAAAATATACAGAAGTTTCGAATGTCAACGGCTATTATTGTAAAGCAACATTCGTCATAAAATCAAATCAATAAAATCTCGTCAACTCTTTCGTATACATTGAAAAGGGACAGTACATACAATATATCTCAGCATTACATCACATCCAATGAGGCCAATTCTTGATTTATTTAAGCTAAATATACATATATACATGTATGGCTACATTTTTACGTGCTGAATAATTTGCTTGTACATATACAACAAATTCGTTGACAATGATGCTGAGATTTGTTGTCGGCCGGCGTGATACAAATTAAAATAGCTAGCTATACCGTCGTTTTAGGGATAGCATAAGGCACTAAGATTAGATATTCTTGGACGTTTAGCTTCAATATTCATTTGGCCACCTCTCAGGTGATGAGATCATGCTTTTAACTAACACATCGTTGATTCCCATATATTTTTCGTTAATTTTAGTTCTGATTCTTTAACATATAACTATAACTAATGAATGAGGTAGGCTATGAGCTCTATACATGAAGTTTGTGGCTTCATAACGCATTGGAGTTCTTCTTTTACTGCAGTTATTTGACCCCCTCAAATTGTCTCATAAGTTCTCACTTTTCAGTTTATTTTACTATTTTTTAGAATCAGTTTCAGGGAATAAAAAATAAATTTTTATTTTTTATTCTCTCTTCCCCACTCCCTCTCTCTAGCATAACCATCATCCCCCCCCCCCCCCCCCAACCCACAATATCTTCATAAAAAACAAGTACATCATCATCAAGAGCACTACCACAACCTATCTTCTTCACCATCAATCCATCACCTCCACTAATATATATATATGATGAGTTTCGGGTAAAAATCTATTTAGTCCTTGTATTTTAAAATTAGTGTCTATTTAGTCCCCGTATTTTTAAAGATACTTCAAAACATCCCTGCTGTTAAAGTATTGATACCTCTACCGTTACTTTTTATTTCTTTTGGCTTACTTTTACAATATTACCCTTTTATAATAATTTTTTTGTTTGGACATTAATAAAAGAAAATAATTAAATTACCAATTTAACCCTAAAAAATTATATTAATTTTTAATTGTCAAAAATTGTATGCAAACTATCAAGTGTGCAAATGGTGCTTGCAAAAAAAAGTAATATAATTTTTTTTAAGGTTAAGTTGGTAATTTAATTATTTTATTTTTATTAAGATAAAAGGGTAATATTGTAAAAGTATGCCAAAAGAAATAAAAGGTAACGATAGGGGTATCAATACTTTAACGGTATGAATGTTTTGAGGTATTTTAAAAAATACGGGGACTAAATGGACACTAATCTTAAAATACAGGGACTAAATAAGCTTTTATCCGATGAGTTTCAATGTTGATTTTGTTAAATTTTATGACCAAGTGATGAGTTTTGTTGTTATTGATGATATTAGTTTTACTTTATGTGATTATCTATGATTTTATTTAATTTCAAATTGGAATTTAATTACGAGTTTATATTTGATTCAAATTGTGAATCAATTGAAAAAATGAGAGAGCTATGAAAGATGAGAAATTAATTTATTGCGAGCTTGAGAGAGAAGAAAAACATTAATTAAAAAGTGGAGGCTGCTGAGATAAACTAAGAGGATCAAATATCACCACTCTTTATAATTAGTTAGATCTCACATTTTATAAATTTGGGCATCCACATTTAAGGACTCATGCATGCATAGTAAAAATTAATACTTGATTAAATAATAGTTTTTGTTGGTTTTGATTTGAGGATGACATGATATATTAATAATTCTATAAATTTATTATGTAATAAAGTTCTAACAAAATCTTATTTTTCATAGTACCCAAATTAATTTTAATTTGAAACTAAATACAATGATATGTCTATTATTTTCTTTCTTATACAAGTATAATACTTTATGTATTTCATTAGTTATTGTTGTATTATATGTGCTATGTTAAGATAAATAAGAGAGATATTGGCTTGATATATTGCCTCTAGAAAGTCTTTTTTGATGAGTTATTATATAACCATGATCCAGCCAAAGAATCAATCAACTGATTCACTATTCACTCAAACAAGATCAAATCAGACAGATTTCTTTCAAATCAGACATATTTCTTTAATTAGACTACATTTATACATCATAAAAATCCCTATTATGAACGTGATATCATCTTTATAAATTAATAATTTTTAATTTATCAATATATTAGTATTCGCTAAATTAATAGATTTTGTTTCGTGGTCCCAAAATTATTAATTTATCAAATTTCTACTATAAATCTAATAAAGACCTACATTTTTATTTAGCTTTTAACGTATACCACTCACATTTTTACCTGCTTATTATAGTTATAGCTACTTAGTGATTCTATTCTACAGTGCATCTCAATCCCAAAACATATCATTCATTATCCAAAAGTTTGTGAAACCATTTCCTACTTTGCCCAATTTAAATAACATATCTATCCCTATATACTGTATTTTGTATTGGAATAAGCTTCGCTTTGCTGACCTGCAATTATCGTACGGAAACGTTGACAAATTCATTAAAGCATATTTATTTATAAAGTTATATGTGTATGAGTATGACAAATGGTGATGCATGCAATAGCTAGTTGTTTGACTTGGTTCATTGTAAATTGCAAGTTTCCTGTCACCGCGCAGTCGCGTGCTTCATCTGATCACTTCAGCACAACCAAACAATCATTTTCTTGTAGTATATTATTACTCACTCGTTTTTTTTTTTTTTTTCAACGTGTGATGATATGGTTTGCACTTTGCACACAATTAATTGGACCCCGGGAAATTCCACTTTTATGCCTATCTCTTTCTTATCCTCTTTTTGAGTCTTTGATTCTTGACAATCGATATTGTGCATGCGACTGATCAACCGAAACCACCGTTTCAAGAAGCAACTGTTGTGCTTTCTTAATTGAGCAAGAAAACGAGCAACGCATTTCTTGGAATACATTAGTTTTATAATTTTTATCATTGTGATGATGATAGATGAGTTCCTCATGACTATTGTGATGATGATAGATGAGTTCCTCATGACTCACAACGTTTTCAAGTTGAGTAATTGTAGAGCCACAACCATATTATACAAATAAGCTGGGTACGTCTACTATGCATCGCCTCTTACTTTATTTTTTATTACACACCCAAATTGTCATTGTCGACGCCCAAAATTTTACAATAGTATAATACAATACATCATAAGCTGAGCAATAAGAATAAAAATTATAATAGTAATTATATAATACATCTTAATGCCAAGGGTTAAGAACAAAAATTTGAAGAAAAAGATTGTTAGCAACCGAAAACTTCGAATTTAAAAACTCTTCAACAGAATTCTCCAAAAAAAAAAAAAAAAAACTCTTCAACAGAGACTGGGTGTGCGAAGCTTGGAGCAAGGCCGAAGTCAATGAATGTTCAATTGATTATAAAATAATTTTTAAATAGTTTATTTAGTTAACTGTGTTCAACAGGGAGATAATTAGAAGATGCAATTTAGACCTTCCATTTGTTTCCTTGGAGCAAGGCCGAACTCAATGATTGTTCAATTGATTATAAAATGGCCAATTGCTCAGCTTGTAGCAAAGAGTATGCCCTTTGAACCCGATAATGCTTTATGAGGAGCTCTGCTTGGCGGTTTATTCAAAATTGATTCCAGAGAATTTGAAATTCCTAATTCAAAAAATAAATATCGAGTATGAGAATGAGATCCTGCACATAAAGGAACATTAACCTGCCTGAACAAGCTTCTCTGTCCCGGTACAAATTGACGGGCACCATCCAAAAATTTACCACTACGCAATTCAAGTTTCACCCACCATAAGGCATCAATAAAACCAGCACATGTGATTTTCTTCTGATTAACTACTAGTCATACAGAAATGTTACAATGAGCAACAAGCTCATACAGGTTACAGTAGCAGCATGATCAGCTCTGCCAGGAAAATTTTGCAAAGAGATCAAGCCTCCACAATCTGTCAAATCCCACAATGGTGACACCTTTCAACATTCTGACATGATGTCAGCAAACATTATGTGGCTATAAAAACTTGAACACAGACCAATATCGATTCACAAACTCAAGCATAGCACATAATAAATAAAATAGTACTAAATGAACAAACATAGATTAGTTTGTCACAATGTCAAATGCGTCAGTCTTCCGCATAAATTGGGAAATCCACCCTAACCAACTCAAAAGTTTGTCATGAAGTACCATCAGGTATCAGCACAAGGAATCGACGCACCATATATTCTTGGTAAAGCTCTAAGAATCTAAGTAGTATCATCCAGGAGTGTGCTCTTGAAATCCATGCTAAAGTCAAGCGGTAATCATATTGAACTGGAATCTGGAAAGCTGTTGAGGAATGGTTGAAATAACTGGCCCATATCTCTGCCACAAAATAAGCGTTGTGGTATAAGAAAAACACCAGTAGTAAAGTAATATTACCTTTATCACAAAACTGACAGAGATTAGTGAGAGCTGACAGAAAAAATAAGGGAAGAAGGATGAAGAAGTGAAGTTCATGCACTAGGCCTATGTAAAAGTCATTTCAAACATATTCTCAATTCAGTCCCAAGTAAAATCTCTATCTACCTATGGAATAGGATATCTTGCAGTTAAAAGTTGACAGTCAAAAATCTTAACAACGTATAACTAAAGTAAGCATCCAAGATAATATAAGCTGGCAAATAGATGAAAGGCATGAATTCTAAATACCTGGACGTTATCATAGAGTTCAAACAGCGGTACAGCAAGGAGTTTCAAATTTTTGGGCACAGCAAAGTACTCTCTCTCGGACAAGTGAACAAGGAAAAGCTTCTTACACTCCTGCATTACCATTAATGAAGCAAGAATAGAGAGGGAATGCGTGAGCCCATTACACTAGCAATGTGAAATAAATAAATAAATAAATAAATAAAGATGAAGAATGACTAAGAGGCCCACAACATGAAAAATTCATCATCTAGTGCTTTCAACGGAGTTTACCTTTGGCTTTGTGATGTGGGGAGGGCAGTAAGGATACATTATGGTTTCAAAGTTTGGCCTCCACCAGATTGCAACACATTCACCAATCTGAAATAAGAAATCGGCAAAACGAGATGAACATAATTTAAAAAATTGATCCCAAAACCTGGAATATCCTTAAAGACTTAAAAAAGGGCTAAAAGAAAAGATGCCCTCCAATCATTTCCACCAATATATGCAGTTCCTGATACAACTAGAGTCTAGGATACATGATGAAATGCTACTTTTCTCATCTATCACTAAACACACTAAATGTATATTACTACATTAGTACAAATGAGCAAATAAGAAGGCTTGCATTTCCCAGCCAATGCATTCCTAATTGACACAGCATATAATTTCTAATTTCTATCAGCAGTCCTTCTCATGACGCTCTTAATCTGGGTAATACTACTTTCTAAGTTTTCCCATTGACATTATTCTGAACTCTCAAGTGTACACTCAAATAATTGAAGTGAAACAGGATATAACACCTGCCAGTCAGGCACAAGAGCAGGAGAATTCGCCCCAAGCTTGCTGGTCAGCTTCCTTTTCAACCCCTCAATTTCTGTCCAAAACAGTGAAAAGGATAGACATCACAAACAACATAAGTTCCAATCAACATACATATAAGGGACCCACACAATAATGATGTAGAACAGTAAGATCATACCGTTCTCTCCAGGCTTTAAACGTCCACCAGGAAGTTTGCAGAACGTGTTTCCAATTTGCAGAAGTAGTATGTGAGGATGATTATGTTCCTGAACCTGCAAGATAAAACAACATATAGCAAATATTATTGAAGTTATTACATCAGCAATAGTGTCCTTGCCCAAGATAATCTGAAAATTTTGTTGCTTCTGAATTTTGATATAATCAACATGTTCCGAATTTTGTTGCTTCCAAACAGTGTTCTCTGCAAATATTCTTTATACAGTCCATAAGTCATATGTAAAGGCAAATGTGGATGACAACCATGAATCATAACCTCAGGGTTGCAAAGTCCAAACCACAGAGACAGCTTGGAGAATGGCCCATTTTCATTCCTCATTGGTCTTATAGTTTCTAAAGTCTAATTGGTTTGTCTGGTATAGTGAAGCCAGAACTGAATGACTCAACCATTTGAAGGTGAATCTAGCAAAATTGAATTGATGAAGCTCAAAATTTACCATTACAAACAGGTATTAATCAAGAAACAGCTGCTGCTACTTAAATACATATGCCAGCTCCAAAATCCATGGAAGAGGTTTCACAACAAAATTATACATAAAGCTGTCAAAAATGTAACTCAAGTAACCAAAACAAAACATACCAGTAAAATTGCTTCAACACTCGTCCTCATGCCCTCTTTCATATAGCTGAAACCCAGAATTCCAAAGCAATTATCATATTCTACTCCAAACATAAATTTCCAAAGCTGAAATATTTCTTATAAGAGAAATTATTTCTTCTTCCCCTAGAAACCAAGATCGTAATTCAGTGCAAAGGGGGGGAGGGGGGGGGGGGGAACCATTTTTATTCAAAACTTTCCCAAATAAATTCTAATTAAAATAAGGTTCTCTAATTGACAAATAACATAGCACAGAATTAAACTAGGATTTCGGATCATAGATCCTTCACTTATACATGTAAATTCAACCAAAACATGAACCAACTTTTTTTCTGAAAAAAATAAAAATAAAAAATCTATATGGTTTATCTAGGGTTTTTCATATCGTACTACGAGAGAGAGGAACTGCTAATTTAGAATTTTGAAAAATAAAATAAAAAGGAGATAAATAAGGAAATAAATAATAAAAAAAACGTACTTGACTTTCATGCGGGCAAGGCGATCGGCGACGGAGGTGTCCTTCTCCATCTTCGGCTCTTTGGTGCCGAATGTGTAACTCGACAGCGGGTACGTGTTCACCACCGGTGACGTCACCATCTTCGACTCTTTCTCTCTCTCTCTCTCTCTCTCTCTATTGAGAAACAACGAATCAACCGGCCTCTGTTTCTCCCCCTTAAATCTTAATTGTTCTTTAGTTAACAGTCGAGTCTCGAGTGGTGTTTTGTTTTGCTTTTGTTGTTATGTTATTTTATATTATTATTCAGTTGCTTCTACTCTCACGGCCGATCATTCTAGCTGGGGTGGGCAAAACCGAACCGGTTCGGTTTGGTTTTTTTCGGTTCGATTTTTTTATTTTAAAAAAATCAAATATAGAAATACTGAACCGAATGTTCAGTTTTCGGATCAAACTTTAAAACATCATAGCGGGGTGAGCGAAAGTTGATATTCGCTCCAATGAAACTAAGTTATCTTTGTTAGTCGAAGAGTTCAACACATTCTGATTTTTTTTTTTTTCGAGTTGCAAGTCCTTCTCCTTCTGCCGAGACGACTATCTGTTTTGTTTTGTTTGTTCACTGTGGCACGAAATCATGATGAAGCTGGAATAACTCAGAAAGAGAGGAGAGTGGCGCCTAACCGTTGAAAACCTTACTTGATCGAACAACCCCAAATTCATTTATTTCAACTACATCAAACGATCTTTCAAATTGGTCAAGACTCTCTGATAATATCATTTGAGTCTCTCTCTTTTATAACATTTTAGTATGACCCAATATTTAAAAAATATTTGCATATAGAAATTCTATTATAACCTAATATGTTTTGAAAATTTTTCAAAAAGGGCATTGACCAAAAGCCAGCAAGGCAAGATAACATTATGACCCCTATGTTTTTGATAAGTTATATTATGGCGCATAAACTTATTTTATTTTATTTACGTTTTGAGGCAAAAGTTTTGATATTAAAAATAGTGATGATGATAATAAAAACTATTCAATTTAGTCTAAGATTTTGCATTTTTTTTTCGTATACAAATTTGTAAATTATTTTTTTTTGTTGATTATACATTGATTATAATAGGCCTTGTGTTGAAGTTAAGATGAATCGAAAAACTAATTTGTTAATCTGATCCATTAAGTAAACCGTTACCAAAAACCTGAAATCGAATTGAACCGAAGTATCGGTTCCGGTTCGGTTTTTATTTTCTCTAAAAATTGAACGGATTTTTTGAATTTAGGATCCGAACCGAACCAAAACCAAAAATTTATCCCGAAACTGAACCGATGCCCACCCCTAATTCTAGCTTTGCCATGCGGTTTTTGCTCTTCTCATTTTACATTTCCCATTAAAATTCATTGTACTATTTCTCTCTCTCTCTCTTTTAAATATTTTTTGTGTTTTATTTGTAAGTTGTAATGAAATTTTTTATATACTATAAACATAGTGTTACGAGTATAAAAAATAATTTATCACCACTAAAATTTAAAAGAACTTCACAACAAGACAAAAAAATATACCATTATGATAGAACTTAGGGATAAATTAGGGCCGATTTTTATTAATTAAATTAAAAGAAAGAACAATTATGAGTATAAAGAAAGAACAATTCGAGAGGTAGGTCAATCTCTCCCAAAACTCCTAATTGTTCCTAACATTAGACAAAACTCAACATAAATCATAAATGACTCTTTAATCTCTTATTTATACATGAACCCTAATTAATGAAATTACTAAACTGTTACTGCCCCTAAAATTAGTAAACTATCCCTGCCCTTTATATTTGCGCCTAACATTACTCTCCTCCCAAAAAAACACATTGTCCTTAAGGTGAAATCTAGGAAATTGCTACCTCTTCTTCCTCGGCTTCTTCTCCGCCTTCCTCCTTATCACACACAGTCAAGACTTGTAGTGATTTATCCTTACATTGATGCCCTGGTGAAAATCTCTCATTGCATCGAAAACACAACCCCTTTGCCCTCTTATCCTGAATCTTTGTCTCCGTGAGGCGTTTGAAATTCACCCCCCGGTCGTGCCGCACCAACCTGATTACTTTGGGAATCTCTTTGTAACCCCATCATTTGCATTTTCTGGCCTCCCAGTTTTGTGCTTTGCAACTCTCACTGAAACCCTAAAGTATGGGTTTTCTAACCTACCAATGGAGTGCTATTTTGATATGAAAAACCAATTAAACTGCTCATATTAACTCGTTCTATTGTGTTCTTATCTTCAATCATCGGTGCCAACTCCATTAACTCCCCTAACCCTCTCGGCCTTTGCAAGCGTAGCGAGGCTCGAATTTCTGGCTTCAGTCCCTTCATAAAATTCTCTTCCAATACTGCCTCTGGAATTCCCTTTAGATGCCCTGATAGCAACTCAAATTTCTCCCTATACTCTATAAATGTTATCTCCTGGGTCAGAGCAAAAAAATTTTCATGCAACTCTCCCTCTTAAATGGCCTGAAATATTTCTAACAACCGATCATTAAATTCACCCCATGATCTCAATGGTTGTCATTGTTCTCGCTAGTGAAACCACGTAAGGGCCTTTCTCTCCAAACATAACGCTGCCGCCATCAGTTTTTCCCTTTGTGAGAGTCCATTGATGACGAAATAGCGTTCTACCCTATACACCCATCTATAGGCATCACGCCTTAAAAAATATGCTTTTTCAGTTTTCTTACTCTAGAATTTGCCCTAAATTGAGTCTGCCCTGCCTAATTATACAGCATTGGAGGTCTCCAACCTCCCGAGTCTACTCCAGTTTCCACTAATCCCGAAGACCCAGCCCAAAATTCTCTTTGCCCAGCCGCATTTCGGTCATAACCACTCTTTCTCTCGCTAGAAATCCCTCTTGGCCAATCGACCTCAAATCCAACCCATCCAGACCCAAATTCGCCTTGCTCGGACCTAAATCCAGCCTACCCATGTTGTGCCTCACCCCCTAACGCTGCCAAGTTGCCCAGCCCAATCACTCCGATTCTTGCGCCATCACCCGCCATGGGTTCTGTGCCACTTGATACTTCTTTTGCCACACCGCCATGCCCTATCGATGCTGTCGGGAGTTGGCTTGAGGTGGAGTTCCGTCAATTTCAACAACATGACTTCAAGGGATGAAAATTGTTGTTGAACAATATTAAATCGCTCATTAATAATGGCCTTGAGCTATCTGACCTCTGCTTTCAAATTTTTTTTTCAAGTGCGTCCACTTTCTTTACTGCCATTATCCCAAGATTTTTGCTTTGATAGGACTTAGGGCTAATTTTTATTGATTGAATTAAAAAAAAATCATGACCTACAATTCGAGAGGTAGGACGATCTCTCCCAAAACTATTAATTGTTCCTAACACTAGACAAAATTCAACATAAATCCTAAATGACTCCTTAATCTCTTATTTGTACCTGAACCCTAATTAATAAAATTATTAAACTGCCCCTACCCTTAAATTACTAAAATATCCTTGCTCTTTTATATTTGCACCTAATATAAATTTTATTGGCCTGACACATTATATGTAAGGATGACAATTTGACTCGATCTTAATTTTGGTCCAACTGGCCCGACCCTATTTTTTCGAGGTTTGACCCGAATATTCGGATTTCGGGTTGGGTTTGAGCCAAAATTTTTAGGCCTGATCAAATTTCAAGTTAGGTCGAGTCGGCTAAGCCCAGCCCAAACTTATATTTAAAAAAAACAAAATGGTTGTGGAATTGAATTGTGTGTGAAATAAATGGTTTTGGTGTTGAATCGTGTGTTTTAAATTTAATTGCATTGTGTGTTTTTAATGTTGGATTGTAAAATTGAATCGTAAAAAATCATTACTATTAATTTGGTTGTTTTGTGAATTATTTTGTAATTAATTGTTGCATATTTTGCCTATTGTGTTGTGAATTATTTTATGTAACTGTTTAGAAAAATCATTTCTTTCATTTTATATTCATGGTATTATAACTAGAAAGAGAACAAAAATTGTAAAGTAACATGAATGAAATTGAGATATGGTCATAAAATTACATGATATTGACAAAATAGAACTCAGCCCGAATCGAGTCTGGCCCGACCCAAAACACAAATAATAGGGCTTTCCTTAGGGTCAGGCTTGTAATTTCATTGGTGGGGTTGGGCTCGGGCTTAGCCATTCCTAATTATATGTGGGATTTTCCTAAGTTACATTTGTTGTAACTTACAGTTCAACTAAAACATGCAAAAACAAATAACATGAGAGGTGAGTCAAATGCGCCAGTGTGTGGTTTTTTCATTATTTTAGCTGGAATGTAAATTACAACAAATGGAACCTTATATTGCGAACTTTTTATCTTTTGTATTTTTTATACTATGTTTTGTTTTGTTCTCCATACATATAGTATTATACTATTATAAATATTTTATTTTCCAATTTTTATTAAAAAAATCGATTTTAATCATATTTGGATTGTGAAACTTATTACATGTTGATATTGTTCATGATCTTCCGTATGATAGAATAACATGACAAGCCGACAAGGTGAGATTTTAAAGCAACGTTGTAGTTTTCAGAAAATTTAAGCATCATCACGTGTATCATTAACTTGACAACATTCAAAATCATTACAAAATTCATTGAATTTTTTCTTTTTCATGAGAAATCATGTATTGGCTCAAAACGTATATATTTCTTAGTTATTATTATTTTTAACTTTAATTGAAATTAAAACTGGTTAATGATTTTATCTCGTTTTCTTTTAGTGCGTAAATTATTAGGATAAAATTAGAAATTGGGACTTCGTTCTAGAAAACAAAAAAAAAAAAAAGAACCTCTTTTTGTTGGGTCAAGTTAGGGGAAAAAGATTCTCTCCTGATCTGATTCCTTCTGAGCTTTTCAAGATGTCATACGATGTGTCTTTTAATGGTAATGTATGGGTAAGATTCAACTTCTTTTATTTTTTTATTTATTAACTACCAATCAATAATTGACTTATTTACTCATAATATGATAGATCATGAGAGAATCCTGATCCCAAATTAGGTTGGTGCCTACCAACCTGCGTAAGTGCAGGATGTGCGGATTGAATTGAGTTGGAGTTATTAATGGTTCTTTCGACAAAATTCATTTATGTCACTACAAAATTCAACTTAATTTCAGCATCATGGCGTTATGCATTTTCGAGTTTTCTCTACGGCTCTTATAGTGGGTCGCAATAAATTTTTTTAGAGTCATGCATTTGACAAGAATAAATGCTTGGACAAAGAGGAAATTTCTGCTCATTAAGTGTATATAATCTACTTTTCTTGATCCTTTATATTGCCGAAAAAACTTATAAGTTTAACGCCAGCTACTAGGGAAAAAAATAGTAAGATAATCAATAAAATTAACTCTTAATGTCAAAAGAATTTGATGGGTCTCAAAATATAAGAGTGGTTTTTTTGAATATTTTTCTGTAAATGACGTATATAGGGTTTAACTCATGTTTTCCTTTGTTTAACGAGGAGAAATTTAATGGTACATTATGACATAAAATCTCTAATATATAGTAGATTTTCTATACATTAAAAGATCTTTCAAGGGAAAAAAAATGACAATAAGTTAAAGAACGTACATTATTACCAAATGATTGTAGCTCAGTTGGCAGCGCAGCCTGAGTTTGTGGAAAGAGCTCTCGGGTTCGATTTCCACTAAACAAACTATTTAGGAGGGGTAAAGAGTCTTAACTGTGACTACACTCCGAATCCGAATTAGTCAAGGCCCAATGCGGTCGAGGGACACCGAATGATTTACAAAAAAAAAAAAAAAGAACGTACATTATTCTTTCTCTTTCATAAAGACGAAAATTATATTCTTTTCATTTAGAGTTGTTTATCAAACGGTACTCATCAACTTTCATTTAATTACACTCAAACAAACATATAGACTAACATTTGTAAACTTCGAGTGATTTCCTTGAAACAATAGTGCTATACATCCCAAATTTTTTATCCAAAAAAGTTATTCCAAATGATGTGTCATTAATTGAGTGATTGATAATTCTTTACAAGATTCAAATGAATTAATTGTATTATCTCACCAACCAATTGATAAATGACACATCATTTGAGATAACTTTTTGGAATAAAAAATTTAAGATGTGTAGCATTACTCTTCCTTAAAATGACACTAGTCGAAAAATGGACAACAGTTTACGAAAAGCGGTAAAAGTAAATGATTATTTTAACTTCTACTTTTTTGCTACTAGCCGATAGAAAAATAGTGTGATTGGTAGTATTTAATTCACAATAATTTCTCTCTCTCTCTCTCTCTCTCTCTCTCTCTTTAAATAAAAAAGTACTTTTCTGTAATCCAAGCTTACGAGGATGCTCAAGCTACTTATGTTAAGCCTATTGAAATTCCATTAGTAAGCACATAAGAAAGATGGTCTTCTCCAGATAAAAATTGGTTTAAGCTGAATTCAGATGCAGCAATCAATGAGGCTGACGGTTTAGCCGGACTTGGAGTTGTAATTAGAAATTCGAAGGGAGAATTTATGACTGCTTCAAATTATAGAAGACGCTTCTTCGGTGATATTGAACTTGCGGAAGCTAGTGCAATATTGGAAGGTATCAAATTGGCAGAGGATTTGGGGCTTACCCCACTAGTGGTAGAGTCTGATTCAATTAATGTCATTAGGCTCATGTCAAGGAAAATTAATAGCAATTTGGAAATTGATTGGGTTATATCTGAAATCAGTGCTTTTATTTGTAAGAAAAGTTTGTTTGCCGTGAAACATATTCTAAGATCTTATAACTCAGTAGCTCATAAAGTTGTTAAAATGACTCTTGGTCAATCAGAGTCTTGTATATGGGTGCAAGAGACCCCTCCTAACATTGCATTCCTCTTGTAATGTTTTAATATAATGAAGCAAATTTTAATGTAAAAAAAAAAAACACTTATGATCATAAATATATTTATATATCTTGATCAGAAGATGATTTAATTTTATCGCGGGGCTTCAGGTAGATAATAACAAATTAACAGTAGAAATGAGATTGAGAGGGGTCAAATGTTAGATACAGAGTGGGTATCCACAGTGTACCAATTTTGCAGTACTAAGACATTGCGAGTACATATGTTTTGCGACACAATAGTGCACGGAGCAGTAATTATTGCAGCAGCAGCTCAAAATGAAAGATAAATTCCAAATAAATATAATAAATCAAAATTTCCATGCTATTCTCCATTTTTGTTTCCGGAGAAGTACGTGGATGTCGCACATCATGGAACACAAAATCATCATAGACAAAACATATAATAGCTATGATAACAACAGTGAGAAAGAATCAGAAAACAAAAAAGCAAGGCAGCAAAATCATAGGATTATATTAAGGGAATTTTTCTCAGCATCATTTTTGTTTTGTCATACATATATTCAATCACCATCAAATTTTAAAATATTCTCTACACCACCTTTATTTGTAAACTTATATCAATCAACTACTTTGACACTAATAAAGTTAGTATCTATTAAAAAATTTAAGTAAAATGATCATTTTTACCCTGAATGGATTAAAAGATCATTTTCTCCTTCAAAATTTTAAAAAAATTATAATTATAATAATACCCCTAAATTTGATAAAATAAATAATTCTCAAAACCCAATATGTTAATTTTTTGTAATTATAATTTTTAAATGATATTATTATTCTGGTAACTAATTAAGACAATGAAAATTGTTTGATAATTGTAATTGTATGATTGATAACTTTTTATTAGTTTGAGATACCTCTAAAAAAAAGAAAAAGAAAAATATTTAAGATGAGTATTACACATTTTTTAGGTCAAAAGGATTTAAAAAAATCAACCATATTTTATCAGATAATTAAATGGGACTCACACACCCATTTTTTAATAATATTAAATGGTAATTATAATTCGTTTTATTTTTTAAAATTTTGTAAGATAAAATGATCTTTTTAATTCATTTAGGGGTAAAATATTCATTTTGTTTAATTTTTTTAACAAATTTTTATTAGTGTCAAAGTAGTTGATTGATATAAGTTTATAAACAAAAATGGTGTAAAAAAACATGTCAAAATTTTATAGTGATTAAATGTGTATATGATCATAAGAGGATCACCAAAAGACTCTTTTAATTTAACTCTTCAAATATTTATTTGCTTACCTATATGGCAAATAGAAGAGTGAAAAAATTAGTTATCTCCCAAAAGACTCTTCAAATAAAAGTAAGTTTATATTATTTTAATCAAAAACTTTTTTTCTCCACCAAAATAATATCAATTATAACACATCTCTTTCTTTAAGAATGAGAAGATAAAAAATAATATAATACTAACAAATTGAAGATTTCAAATGACATTATCCTTCTCTCTCTTTAAATATTAAAGAGAGAGAGCATGATAATCTCATTTGAATAATCTTATTTAAAAAAAAATTGAAATATTTTTTATTTATATGCGTCTTAAAATGATAAGTAAAATTTTATTTAAATAACATGAAGCTATAATTTCCCTTATCTAGAAAGAAATCATAATAAAAGCCTCGAGAACCAAAGATACAAAAAACTAAGCAGCGAACACAACAAGAAAAATAAAGGTATGTGTGTCAGATCAGTCCATCTGCTTTCATAAAACAAAGAAATATCTGTGAGTTAGCCCTTGGCACTTCCCATACAGAGCATTTACAACGTGACCTCAGTATATCTTCCTCCTTTACTCCCCACTACCTTAATAAGCATTTTTTTAAAGCTTCATCTGTGATTGATAATATCTCATACCATATTCAGATTGTATCCGAATAAAAAAATAATGACTAACGAGAGAGAGCTAGCTAGCTACCATTTTATTGTGCAGATAAGGGCTTCTTTTTGCCCACAAAAACATGCAGAAGCCCATCTGATCCTCCAGCAACCAGCGTGCACTCGTCCTCACCGACTCGTCTCCAGCACACACTGCTAACGAACCCACGTTCAGACCCAGCTGCAGTAACTGGCTCGAAGTCATGAACCCAAACGGGCTCACCCCATCTCACATCATACACAAAAACTTGATTAGTTTCTGATCCGCAACCCAGTAACCCGCCATGCCTCCACACTGACAACCCCACAAAGTTCCTATTATTCACATGCCCTTTGTACGTTCTAATCACTCGCGAATCATTCACGTTCCACAGCTTTAAACAACCGTCGGTCCCAGCCGTCACCAAAGTATCAACATCGAGAAATCGAATGTATGTGACGGTCTTTCTATGACCGTCAAAGACTAACACGGGGTCAACCATTTTCCTCACATCGTAAGCGTAGGCCTTCTTGTCAGCGCATCCAGCGGCCACCAACGAGCTACCGAAGGGGTGAAACTCGACGCAACACACGGCACTTCGTGACGCGCTGGGCTGCACCGTGGAAACACACTTCCCGCCGTCGCAGCGTGGGTCCCACATTTGCATGGTGCCGTCGTCCGAACCGGACGCCCCGAGAACCGGGTCTCCCTTGGAGTAGTCAACGCTCCAGACCCGCCTACCCCCGTGCTCGTCCCGTTCGAAGATTGGGACTTTCTTCTCCAAGTCGTACTCCATGACGACCCCGTCGTAGTCTCCCGACCCCAAGACCCGCCCGCTCGTCCCCGGTTTCCACTTCAAGCTGCTCAGCTTAGCAGGGGTACAAATGTAATAATCACAGACTTTGCTGTGGTCTACCACAGCGACAACTGGATGGTCAACTAATACAGACTTTATGTTGTAAATTCTAATCTTTCTGGCGATTCCACCGGTGGCAAAGACGGAATCGGAGGGGTCGAACTCGATGACGCCTATGGAATCGGAAACGGCGGCGTTCGGTGAGCTGCTGGATGAAACAGTGGTACGTAGATTGAAGTCCCATTCGCATCTGGCTCTTTCGTTTGTTGTTTCAGCTTGGGGCTGCTGATGGTCGTGGAAGTTGCTCATTGCCCATTCATGCGAAGTGGGGAATTGTATAACAAGAAACACACATTTTTTTTTTTTGGGGGCTTCTGCGCCAATCAATCCCCGTTAAGCTAACCTGTGTGAAGTTGACGTGGATAAAATATAGGGTTGTTATCTCTCCATATGAAGCGAAATCGCCCACTTGATTAGTATTCTTCTAACGTATATATTCTCTATATTTATTTATTTATTATTTTCTTAGATTCTTGCTATTTTTTTACTATATTGATGCTCAACTTTGCTTTTATCTACAACAATGCCAACCTTTTGTTTGGGGAATTGAAATTAGGTCATTTTTTAAATAACTTGACAATTTATTTACACTGATCCATATGAGTGGGATTCGAACATTAAAACTAATGTGACGTGAGTGGGTTTAAAGGTTAGACCTCTTGTAATACCTTTAGAGATTTTATCAGTTAAACTAACTTAACTAATATATGTCGTAACCAAATTATATTTTACCACATACATTTTGTGTAGTGATTTGGTGCTACTAACTTCAATACTTGAAGTTTTCTATGCTTTATAGTATGTTTTTGGTGCTATTATTGTCATAAAAACACATGAATCTAAATTATTTTAAAATAATTACTTAGATTTCTTGATTTTAAATGATAGTTGATTCAACAAGAAAACTCTTGTGGTGATGCAAAAAATCCAGAGTTTATTCCTGCTCAAATAGATAAGAAAATAATTTATTTGTCATCATGCCCAAAAAAAAAGGTTTACACAGTTCCAATATATATAAGCAATTGGTATCATCTAAGTTTCACTTAGGGAATATAAGCTTATACATATTTGTCTTTGTGATAAATTAAAAAAGAAGCAAAGAAAATCGATCAAGCTCTTAATTATCGAAAATAATGAAATGGCTCGTAAGGGTATTTTAGGACAAGAAGAAATATAAATACCCGACCCTTTTTCTTTTATTAATTTTTTTCTGAATTTTATACGTTAGAGGAGGAGAAGCGTATTAAATGTTAAATTATTATGGGGGAAAAAGGGAAGTGGTGGTGGGTTTTGTGCCTCAATTTCATGTATGGGATGGTGTGGATACAGGCTGTTGGCTACGTTGCCCATACGTGGTTCAAGTGCAGCCTTTTGTCTTCTCAACTTCTCTCAACTCTCAAAGCCTCGGGCTGAGTTAAGCGAAACACTCACGATATCACATGCCACGGCCACCCCTCATTCACATTATTTCACAAGCTAGCCTAAGCAATATTTCTTTCCGCCAGCTAATACTAGCATTCGTGCGGTGAGACATTCAGTCCCCTTAAATTGTGCATCATGTGGCAGTTATGCAATAGCGTATAATTTATAAAGAACGTAAATACGTTTCGAGTCTAATTCTTACACATGCATGCATAACGCTTGAAATTTTCTCAATCCTTCTGATCATTTTACACCCCTCAACCCCACTCACCCCAAATTCAGAATTGGAAATTCAGGAATTTTTCCCTTTCAAGTGGGTGTAAAGTGAAATCGATCGATCATTCCCTGGGCGTTACTTAGGTGTTCATGAATATATATTGTGCTTAAAATCACCTAAGTTTGAATAATAATAATACAGGGATAAAGCTTGACATCTAATGGCCAATAATAAAAGCATTTGAGTTCGTTTAAATAGATATACACAAGAAAAGACATATATTATATTAAATGTGCTTGAAATTAAAGGAATGGTAGCTATTAGCTAACGCAGCCTATCTAACAGGTTGTCTTTTTTATTGGCAACTTGTGGATATTCTTTCATATTTTAAAAGTAATGGATGAAAAAACTGCTGCCTTGTTTTCCAACAAATGACTGAAAAACAACACCAATCAATTCCGTTATAAGTTAAACAATAAATGTGCTTGGAAATTAAAGGAATGGTAGCTCTTAGCTGACGCAGCCTAGCTAACAGGCTGTCTTTTTTATTGGCAATTTGTGGATATTCTTTCATACTTTCAAATACACATGTCATACCTGCATTATTAGTTGTATTATCTCTTATGTGTTGCATAATTTCTCCTAGCAAAAGAAACTTCGGCATGTGCACTCTTTTTTGCCAAATTGTAAATTAATCATTATTAAATTAGATTGATTATACTAACTTTATCTGTTCTTATGTCATTTTAGGGGGGAAAATGACAATGGACTTGTGCCGTTTATTTTTTAGTGTGACTACATTTTATTTTTCTTTTTAAATATATCTATTGTGAGCTGTTTATTTTATTAACTTATTACTTATTGTCAGACAATTTTATTTGAATAGAAAAAGTTAATTTTTACATGAATTATGAAATTTGAATGGAAAATTTTAATTTCAAATATCAAAAATACCCATAAAATTCATTTATTCACTATATTATATATAAACCTAATATTTTTTGTATTATCCTTGAAGTTTATTTTTTAATTGCTTTTTATTTCTATTCACATGGTAGCATTAACTAAAGTAAAATATTGGACAAATTAGATTACGTCTATTGTGATGAATTAAAATTAAAACAACAATGTTGACTTTATAATGAGAGTTGATGTTATAATTACATCTTTTATTGTAAAATTAAATTAAGAAACAATGATAGTATTATTCTTTTCATGCTATCAAACTAATCAATTTGTTAAGTTTATAAATTGTGAATAACGAATATATGCACCACTTAAAAGAATGTTAACGTCAAACAACTAGTTTTAAATTTTTTTGTTCAGACGTTGAAAAAAAAAAAGAAAAACAAACATATCATTTAAAAATTTCTATTCAAACCTATTCAGACTTCAACTAAATTTAAAACTATTTACATTTCATTAAAAATAAATAAATACAACCTTAGTTCCACTATTGCCTAGCTCTTGTGAATGGAAATAGATATGAGAAAATTTCCTATAAATGCTGGAATTACTAACTTATAATAATTCAATAACGTTCTGTCATATATACATGTATATGAAAATTTATATATCAGACAAAATAAGTTAATACTGATATATTGCATTGCCTCTCACGTACACAACATTTTTTTGGGCCGGCATAAATTTCACTGTTGCTGGAAAGAGTTTACTGCCTCAGCCTCTTACTCTCTTATCAGGTTGCCAAATGCCCAAATAATCCAAATATCAAATGACTGTCAAAAGGGCCTTGGAATAAAAATCGGTAAAGAGTGGCAGACATAAAAGCCCTTGCAGCCTGTGAAGTGTTTTGGTCACTTGCAGGCACCGATGAATGCTTTCAGGCCCAGGGAAGCACTGAGAAACAAAATTTAGGAGGGAAAATTATACCACAATTGAATTTGACGCGGAGTTGTGAAACTCAAGACTTCCCCATGGAAAGAAAAGCAATTTTTAGTCATATGCAACTTAACCTATGTTTGGTAGTCTCCTGACTTATAAATTATAATTGTATCAACTTAGATTTGTGATAACCCCGTTATTGTAACAAAGAATTGTTTGACTATAATCTTTAAGGAGAGAAAGGTAGAAATCCTCGTATGTTATAGTTTTATGAAGTCAGACTTTCGAATAGATTATATTGGATGAGAAAAAGGTAATGGTTATGTTGTAATTGAATTGATTTATATTTTGATAGACCCTTAATTATACAGTAAAATCTCTTTATAATTATATTATTAAGACCAATTAATTTTATTATTATTAGAAGGTTATAACTTAGTAGAGGTATGTATATGTGTGTGTGTGTCTACACACACACACACACACACATACATATACATATAGGGATTGCAATGGGGAGGGGAGGGGACCAATCTCCTCATACCCATCCCCGATATTTTGCGTATGTCCCTGTCCCCATCAGAATTATTTGAGAGAATTCTCATCCCCTCCCCGAATAATAACATGAGATCCCTAAATAATTAATAGATTTTTTTTTTGATTTTGAGTTAATTATATTAAAATAAAAAATTCAAATAAAGGTAAAGTTTGAAATATATCTTACATTAGCATTGATCCATCACAAAAGTCACATGCAAAATACAAATTATCAAAATAATTATCTTTGTCAATCTTTATAATCCTACAATAAAAAGAAAAAGAATTTACTTTTATATCGACAATAAAATAAATGAAATAAATGTACATACTTAATTAATATTTTTAATTAAACAAACTTAAAATTAAAACAAATTTTCCTGGGCTAATAAAATCTACCCGGCCTTTTTAATGTCTTAAATAAAAGTTTAGGATTTTAATTAGTTAATCAAGCCTAAAAAATTAATAATATAAATATTTTGATATTTGTTATTTGTTATTTTTACCAATATTTATAATTTTTTAATATAATTCAATTTTTATTATTTATTTACTAGTAATTTTAAAAAAATAACAATAAAATTAAAAATTAAAACGGGAGAAATGGGGAGGGGATGGGGATTCCACATCATCCCCGCCCCTTACCTGAATAAGAAACTCAGTAAAAAAATTTTCTCGTCCCTTCCCTGAATAAAAAATTGGGTATAAAATTATCCCCGTACCCTCCCCGAATGGGGAAAATCTCGAGGGTAGTCGTCCCCATGGGGATTTTTGCCATCCTTATATACATATATACATATATTCTTTCTCTAGTGTGGATACCCTCCTTTTTTTTATGTAGACACGATTTTAAACCATGCGGTTTAAGAGAATTAATTTTTAACTCCCATAAATTGCACTTTTTAAGAGCATGTTCGTATTAAAAAAATACGGGCATTCGCACTTGAGAATGATTATACACACACAAATATAAATACATACGTACGTACGTACATGCACACACACACACACAAAAAACTATATAAATAATAATTATTATTATATAGAAACAAGTTACTTAATTTAGAATTTAGAAAACTTATAACTTATTACATTGTACAGTTTATTCTTAGTTATAATTGACTCAAATTAGAACAAATTTTTTTTATGACTACATAGAAGTTATTCCTATGTAGATATCACTATAAATAGATTTTGCTATAATATACTAATTGTTTTACCAAATTTCCGCTAGGATTGAATTCGAACCAATTGAGTGGTTCTCTCTAGATCTAGCTCAAATATAATTCAAACAAATAAATTTATATTTGAGGGGAGACTATGCTAAGTTTGGGTTTAAGGGGTTTTTTTTTTTTTAAGGCAAGTAATTTAGCTACTAATGAACTAAAGTAATAGACAAAATGAGTTGAGATGGTCATACAAGGAAAAATAAGGAGAGCTTAGTAAAGGCCTATAAGAGTTGATATAGGGGGGGTGCTAATATACGTTTAGGTGCAGTTCGGATGTACTCGAGGAACAACTTAGGTGGTCTCACAGAATACTTGGTATAACTAGGGTAGCCCAGATAAGCTCATGTGTAAAACACAATCTTGACCTTAAATTAAAAATATAACAAAATAAACATAACTATACATAACACACAATATTTACGTGATTCTGCTTTTGACCTACATCGACAAAAGTAAATCATCACCAATATATAACTGAGATTTTATATAAGATTTTATATTATAAAAGATGAATAACATAATATGTACAAATATTTGCTGTTGATAAAATAAATATGGTGAATAAAGATACAGAGAATGATAATATGTTGGAGAAGATTATGAAGGTAGAGAATAAAAATGGCCTTAAAAAATTAAGAAGTGCTGAAGTGGTTGACAATCTAAAAGATAGATAGAACAAAAAAGAGAAGAAGAGGCAATGATATGCTGGCATGCCCTAATATAGGCGAGTAAAATATTTATATAGTGGAGACTAGTGGTAAGGAGAGTGCATAAGAATTAGAGCTAGATGTTATCCTTAGGTTGAAAGAATATAATGTTTTTAGTGTTATGTGTCATATTTAAGTAAAATGGTCAAGAATATTCTTTTTATATTAGGTTTATTTTTTCTCGCAGATATCTTGAAGTGTCTAACATTGACCCTTGATTTCTAAACCCATCTAATGTAGTAAATTCCAGACTTCTAGTATTTTTATATTGGTCCAAATATTATACTAATTTTACCCTTGTAATTGTCTATGTGTCGTTCATTTTTGGGCTCAAAATACCATTCTAAATTTATCCATATTCACTAATATTGTTCATTGGATTACAACATACTCTAAAATAATAATAAAGAAACCATCTAATACTAGGTATTGATAAATAAGTAATAAACCATAATAAAATATAATTGATTGATGATCTTTATAAGTAAATTTCAAATTGTATAAATGAACAGACTTCAAGTGATGAGATCTAGAAAAATTTGAACCTGCATATTTCGCCTACCATAAGTAGTACCTACCAACTTTTTAATATGTTATTGCAGTTTGTAAATAGTTAATCGCATGAGCTCTTTCATCTAAGTTCCAACTTTTCAAGTTCTAAAATATATGTGAAGCCAAAGTGTAACCGTACTAATAAAGAGTAGAGTTACTAAATCTTAAGTATTAAGTTTAAGCTTCGATGTAAATTAGTCTCAATAATAATTTGATTTGTAAATATTAATAGTAATATTATGGAACATAAATTATAATAGTCTAATTATAATATTAGAGTGAAAATTTTTTTTAAAAAAAGTTCAAGGTTGAATGCTCGGCTCGCATTAGTTAATATAATTATAAAAAAAAAAAATCCGACGCCACACCCTCCCAGCTGACAGAAGTGAAAGCGCGCCAAATCCAAATCCCCGTATAAAAACATTTTTTACCCCAACACAAGACAAGAAATCAATCTCAATGGGAAAGCAAAAACAGCAAGTAATTTCCCGCTTCTTTGCTCCCAAATCCAATCAAACAACGGCCTCTTCGTCTGCTTCATCACCGCCGCCACCACTGCCGCCACCACAACAAACCCCGCCTCCCAAAATCGCAGCTACCGTCTCATTCTCCCCGGCAAAACGGAAAGTCGTTTCGTCTCTCTTCCCCCCAAAAACTCCCAAAAAGCCCAAACTCTCCCCCCACACTCTCAATCCCATTCCCACACCCTCATCACAAACCACCCACAACAAAAAGTACACCCCTTTAGAACAACAAGTGGTTGAATTAAAAACCAAGTACCCTGATGTTCTCCTCATGATCGAAGTCGGTTACAAGTTCCGGTTTTTCGGGGAGGACGCGGAAATGGCGGCCAAAGTGCTAGGGATTTATGCCCACCTGGATCATAACTTCATGACGGCAAGCATACCCACTTTTCGACTGAATGTCCATGTGAGGAGATTGGTTAATGCTGGGTTTAAAGTTGGGGTTGTTAAGCAGACCGAGACTGCGGCTATTAAGGCCCACGGGCCGGGTAAGGCGGGCCCGTTTGGTAGAGGGTTGTCGGCGTTGTACACGAAGGCGACACTGGAGGCAGCCGAGGATGTGGGTGGGGGTGAAGATGGGTGTGGGGGTGAGAGTAATTATTTGGTTTGTGTTGTCGATGATGATGGTAATGTTGGGAAAATTCGGAATGGGGTTTTTGGTGATGGGTTTGATGTGAGACTTGGGGTTGTTGCGGTGGAGATATCGACTGGTGATGTTGTTTATGGGGAGTTCAATGATGGGTTTTTGAGGAGTGGGCTTGAGGCTGTGCTTCTTAGCTTGTCTCCTGCTGAACTGCTTCTTGGTCAACCACTTTCTAAACAGACTGAGAAGGTTGTTGTTTTAGACTTTTAGTTAAACTCTAAAATATATTACTATTTGGAACTCATACAAGCATCAATATATTTTGTGTGCATGCATGAGTGTGCGTGTGAGCCTCGTACTGTAATTTAGGAAAACAATTTAGTTTTTAATCATCGTGCAAGGTGGTATTTTTTTTTTCCCCATATATGTGAGAGTAGTGGTTGTGGAGTAAGGAAAACTGGTGTTGAAAGAGAAACTTTGTTCTCAACCTTTAAGAGATGGCTTTATCATGATGGCAGTAGATCCATGTAATTCGTCATTTTACTTTCTAAAAGAAAAAATATGTCTCCTCATTTGAGAATGGTAACCATGTCTGGAGTTCATGTCTCTAAGACTTGTTAGTCCAAAATCTAGAATTATAATTTTTTGTGCTTGTTTGAACAAATTAATACTTATTGTTTCAGCCCTCAAATTGCCTCACTGACCTCGTGGAACTTTTCTAATATCAGATGCTTCTGGCCTATGCTGGACCTGCTTCAAATGTTCGTGTGGAATGTGCCTCGCGGGATTGCTTTATTGGTGGTGGTGCACTTGCTGAAGTGATGTCATTATATGAGAACATGGGTGAAGACACTCTATCAAATAATGAAGACCAAAACATGGATGTGCCAGAGCAGGGAAATCATAGATCTGCAATTGAGGTTTGATGTTTGAGCACTGAGGTTTTCTTTTATGCATGGAGCAAGATTTTAATGCAAATGGTTGTTTTCAGTACTGGTTTAATTTTAGCGAACGGCTGATGCTTATGTATCCACTTTAATTGCTAAATGGCGATGCCATTTGTTTAAATGATAAATGCTACTAAGCTGACATCTGCTTTCTAGTAAGCCATTTATTTTTGTCAGTTGTGATGCTGATTACTCAACCTGACTCTATTATTTGTGCTTTTCATTCCCCTAATATAATTTGTTGGCATTGAAGGGAATTATGAACATGCCAGATTTGGCTGTCCAAGCATTGGCATTAACAATTCGTCATCTCAAACAATTTGGATTGGAGAGAATTATGTGCCTTGGAGCTTCGTTTCGGTCTTTATCAGGCAGTATGGAAATGACCCTCTCAGCCAATACGCTTCAACAATTGGAGGTAGTGTACTTTGTTCACGTATTATGCTGAATTTTTTTACTTTTTATTTTGTTTCTTTCCAGTAAACCAGTTTCTCTCAGCCAATTTTAAACCTGATAGACATGCTATTGCGTTCAGGTTTTAAGGAATAATTCAAATGGGTCTGAGTATGGCACCTTGCTGCATATCATGAATCATACTCTTACTATTTATGGTTCAAGGCTTCTAAGACGTTGGGTATGAGATAAACCTATTTTGATTTATACTGCTTGCTGCTTTTCCATAATGATATATGAGTTTCATTGCATGATACAGGTGACTCACCCTTTATGTGATAGAAATTTGATATCTGCTCGTCTTGATGCTGTCTCTGAGATTGCAGAGTCCATGGGATCTTATAGAACTTCAGAGAGTGTTGGTCAGCATGATGAGAAAAATTCTGATGTAACAATTGTAGAACCTCAGTTCTATTATATTCTTTCTTCAGTTCTGACATCTTTGGGAAGATCACCAGATATTCAACGTGGAATAACGAGAATCTTCCACCGCACTGCTACTCCATCTGAGGTAACATTTTTCTTTCCTTGGGCACTAAAATGTGAGCCTATGCTTATGAAGTTATGAAGTATTTCTGTTATTTTTTCTGCTAATATTTTCTGGGTGTGTTCATTACAGAATGTTAAACCTGCCCAGCCACTCCTGTTGAGTTTCAATATAGTGTTTATGAGTTTCATTGTTATATATGTACGGACATATCTATATGACTTTCTGCACGGTATCTGCTGATAGATTTTAAATGATTGGTTGTGCAGTTCATTGCAGTCATGCAAGCTATTTTATATGCTGGAAAACAACTTCAGCAGCTTCACATTGATGGAGAATATAGAGAGAAAGTGACATCAAAGACTTTGCATTCTGCTCTGTTGAAAAGGTTGATTCTGACAGCTTCTTCTCCTGCTGTAATTGGCAAAGCCGCTAAATTGTTGTCTACAGTAAATAAAGAAGCGGCTGATCAAGGGGATCTGTTGAACTTAATGATCATCTCTAATGGCCAGTTCTCAGAGGTTTGTACTTCTTTTTGGCGGTTGAATTTGCCTAAACATTATAATTCTTAGAAACCTGGTTGATAGGGTTTTTGGCATACAGGTTGCTAGAGCCAGGAAAGCTGTTCAATCAGCCAAGGAGGAATTAGATTCTTTGATTAATATGTGTCGCAAACAGCTTGGCATGCGAAATTTGGAGTTTATGAGTGTTTCTGGAATAACACATCTGATAGAGGTTGGTCAGTTGATTACTTTTAGGTTTATTTTAAAAGAATCTAATCTTTCCAGCTGCGGGCTATATGTCAACCCTCCAATGTGTTCTTCTTTTTGTATCCTGCTTAAAAAAACACACCCACCCACCCGTTCATTTGTCACTTAATTTACTGGCATGTACCTTCAAGAATGGACTTGCTACTTTCTAAATCTTGAATTGAATTTAGATAGTGATCGCAGTAGATGTTATTCTCTTCATTGTGTCCTTTCATGCTCCCTTCTTTGTGTCTCTCTGATTTGATGTGGTCATACTTCGTGGACCTTTATCTCAACAAGATGCTGCCAAATTGTTTATTATTCTTTTCTTTTGGAAGTTCATCATTTGATCCTTACACCTGAACCAGTGTAACTTTGACTGCAGTTACCTGCAAATTTCAAGGTGCCTCTTAACTGGGCTAAGGTAAACAGTACCAAAAAGACGATCCGATATCATTCACCAGAAGTATTGACTGCTTTAGACCAATTAGCGCTGGCCAATGAAGAACTCACCATTGTCTGTCGAGCTGCTTGGGATAGCTTCCTTAAGGAATTTGGCGGATACTATGCTGAGTTCCAAGCTGCAGTGCAAGCACTAGCTGCTTTGGACTGCTTGCATGCGCTTGCCACTCTTTCAAGAAATAAGGTAATCTTGGGATGTTAATTATGTAAAATTCATGCTTCACCTTGCAACCAAATTGATATTATATAATTCTTTCTGTTGTTTGTTGCAGAATTTTGTTCGACCAGTATTTGTGGATGACCATGAGCCTGTTCAGATACATATCTGTTCGGGTCGTCACCCAGTATGTATATGATGCTTACCAGATTTAACTACACTCATTACTTACAGCATTTTGAGGGAGTGTATGGACAAAAAGTATTGATTTCAATATATATTAGTAAAAGTATACAATTAATCAAGTTCCTAACCTGTCATCCATCTTTATTGTTCCTTGTACACAATTTTCATATATGGAAAGCCCAGCAGGGGCTCATCTGCTCCTTTGGTTGTTCCCTGGTTTCTGGGTGTGAGAAAGAATGGATTAGAGAAGAATATTTTTCCCTTGTGCTATAATTTTATGCACTTGTGAGAAGAAAGATTTGGAAGTTTTTCATCATTATCATAGATATTGCAGATTCTTTCAAAAAAAAAAATTTGGTGTGCAAAGAGTATAGAGTGATGTAAATAAGATTATGTTTTTCTTCCTTCCTGTGATGCGGGCTCTAGTAGTTGTATCAGTTTCGTTTGTTTGGTAGTTCATTAGTTGCCTCTGGTTGTTCTGAGTTGCTCTTATTATATGGTTGAGTAATACAAGTACTAAGTTCATTATTGCTTTTACTTAGCGTTCTCCTCAGGTTTGTTCGTTGCTAAGGTGTTCATTTTTTGCATTTTTTTTTTTTGTAAATTAATGTTTACTAGTTTTGACCAGGTCCTGGACACCATATTACTAGATAATTTTGTCCCGAACGATACAAACTTGCACGCTGAGAGAGAGTATTGTCAGATTATTACTGGACCTAACATGGGTGGAAAGAGTTGCTATATTCGTCAAGTTGCTCTCATTGGTATTATGGCTCAGGTAGTTGAATAGCTATTTTAAACATATGTTTGTTTTATGCGGTGAATATGAGGCCATAAGCTCATGAATGCCATACTGTGCATCTAAAGATGTTACCTTTTGAAGATATCTAGTAGGATAGTAAGTAGTATTTATTATAATGGGTCAATGTGAAAATAACTGGTTCATTGCTTTCCTCATTATGCTAAATGATAAGACTGCATCTTCTAGGATATCATTTCACTTCAGAGTTCATTCAAATTGTTGTTCATGTTTATCTTCTAGGATCTTATTTCACTCAGTCAGTTGTTGGTCATATTCATCTTCTGGGATGTTATTTAACCTCAGTTAGTTCTTGGTTCTATTTCACTCACTCAGTTGTTGGTCATATTCATTTTCTAGGATATTATTTCACTTCAGTCAGTTCTTGGCTTTCTCTCTCTCTTCCACTCCTAAACCTGGTGTTGAGGTTGTATTCTTGTTCATTGGCTCTCTTATATGCTCCATACTTCGTGACAATGCTGAGTTGGTTGATTTTTGGTTTTTCTAATGCTAAGCCAGTTTTTCGTTCTTCTGGTGTTATTGATTGGTACATTATTCTGAGTACACTTGTGCATGATTTTTAGTTATGCACTGAAACAGATGAATTTTGTACCAATTGTCTTCTCCTACTAATGATGGTTCTTTATTTCTTCTCATTAATAAAATCAGTGCCTTCTGGTCATTGCTTTATTGATACTTTCTGATACCTCTAGGTTGGTTCCTTTGTACCAGCATCATCAGCGGAACTGCATGTGCTGGATGGCATCTACACTCGGATGGGTGCTTCTGATAGTATCCAACAAGGGAGAAGCACCTTTCTAGAGGAACTAAATGAGGCTTCTTATATACTCCGCAATTGCACAGCTCAGTCACTGGTTATTGTTGATGAACTTGGAAGAGGCACAAGTACACATGATGGAGTAGCGATTGCTTATGCCACATTGGATTATCTTCTAGAGCATAAAAAATGCATGGTTCTATTTGTTACTCACTACCCTAAGATTGCTGACATAAAGACCAAGTTTACTGGCTCTGTGGGGACATACCACGTTTCATATTTGACCTCACACAAGGTTATGGGCCCAATGGACTCAAAATCTGATCAAGATGTCACCTATCTTTATAAGGTTGTGCCAGGTGTCTCAGAGAGTAGTTTCGGGTTTAAGGTTGCTCAGCTTGCACAGGTAATTCTCAGACTCTCTCCAGCCTTTTGTTGGTCTAAGTGATTATATATTCTGGAAGAAAACAAGCTTGCAATAAACTGAGTTTCTATTAAGTTACGTGATGCAAAACACAGAGAGGGAAATTCATAGTGTTTTGCCTGAAAGGAAAGGAAAGGGGATAATAGGAGAGAGAAAATTCCCTTTGTTGACATAGCTTGTCAATTGGGCTCCAGAATTCAGGTTTCATAATTAATCTGGCCAATTAGGGAATCTTTAACTTTTTGGATCTTTGAGATAGAGTTTCATAATTGAGATGTATTGTTCACCTTTTTTATGAAGTTGGCTCTTTTTGTTTAAGTTGATTGTGCACCATCTCATTGCAGCTACCTCCGTCCTGTATTAGTCGAGCCACTGTCATAGCTGCAAAACTGGAAGCTGAAGTAAGCAGCAGAGTCCAGAACAGATCAGCAAAAAGGGACCTATTAGTAAAACTTAGTGATCAAGAACAGGAAGCGCAAGAAAATATGCCCGTATCACCTGAAAGTTTCTACTTAGGAAGGGTAGAGGCTTCTGAAGATTTGATTAGCTCTTACAGGGACTTGTTTCTAAACTTGAAATTTGCAACACATGACGATAACCCTGCAAAAAGCTTCCAGTTTTTGAAGCATGCTAGAAGTATTGCAAAGGAACTAATAATCAGGTACGGTGTATGTGATGAGTATTACTTATTTTTTTCCTCTTAAGTGTTATTCAATTTTGTTTTTGCTCCTTTCATTCTTTCGTAGTAGTATCTTATTTTTATTAAATGTTTTTGAGGTTTGAGAAGGTAGTCACCCTGTTGTCACCTGATTATCTATGATCAATCGCTGACTGATCTGAGAATTCTTTCAATCTTCTGCTTTTCCAGATAAAAGTCGGTTAAGATGAAGCAGATCACAATGTATTCTGCTGAGGACGTTTCTCTAATGGCGACTCAGCTCAAATAGTCTTCAGTTTTTCAGATATTTTGTCGCGTAAAAGTTCCTTATATAAAGTGAATGCGACAACCTTGTATAGTTACTAGCAAATTGTCATCGGTTGGCATGTACACGGAACCCGGCAATCAAAATGAGCCGTAAGCTATGATGATGCCCAGGGAGCAATGTAAAAAGAAGTGGAATTTTCCCATTCGGTTTCCTCGGAGTTGTACACATTTTCCCTCATCATATTATTATTATTGTATGCTTTTGTAATCTATCCTTTGAGAAGCAATGTGTTCGGCACAAAATTCCAAGGATTTGAACCAAGTAATGAACTTGAAAAGGCAGATCAAACCTGGGCTGGCCAAACGCACATACACATTCATTAGGATATCACAAGCCCGAATTATAAATAAAAATTCTTCCAGATAATTCTAACTTCATGAGCGATTAAGAAATGTCATCTCTAATGCTGGCAATGAACATTCTAAGCGCTCTTGCCTTCCTCTCAAGCTCAGGTGACTTTTCAGTTTCTGAATCACTTAATTCTATTGTGTTAATAGGCTGATCACTCATTTCTCTAATTCTGGAAACATTTCGGCACTGCACTGGTGAAGGGCTCACAAGGTCAATGATCTCAGCTTTGGCAGCAGTCGAACCAGTAGGATAGCAAGACATGTTGGCATTGCTTTTTGATTCTGCATCAAGCAACAGGTCTTGCCGCCTTGTCAAATCAATTTCAGTAGCAGCAGTCCAGTCTTCTGACATCACTACTCTTGACGAAAAGGATGCATTACTTGATGTGCTGTTTTCTGATTCAATGTCAAGCATCAAAGCTTGGAGTTTCTGATCAATTTCAGCAGCAGAAGATTTGGGTTTTGATTTCTTTGGTTGTCTAAGAGCCCTTCTCTCCTCAAACTCCACAATTTTTTCAGGACAAGCGCTACAAGTAAATAAGGGGGGTGGGGAACCACAGCATTGACATAAGATTCTTAACACACAGCATACTGAAAAACAATTCAAACTATAATGAAGACGACAAAACTAGCAACTTATTATATGTCTGATATTGAAATACCAATCTAACATAACAAGGACAGATTACCTTTCTATTAGATCTGCTGGAACCACAGAAGATTTAAGTCCATATGATTCTTCCCATGAGACCTCAAAGCATTCTTTCCCTTGAAGTTTTCTGGACTTAATAATTCCTGTTATAGGGCACTTAACTGGTACCTTCTGTAGCGGAAGATCAACCCCTAGCGCTAATGTATTTGCCCGCAAATTGGCAAATCGACGTAAATCTCTTTCAGCAATTTTAGGAAGGATATACTCATCTGAGCAAATAATAAAAAAATAAGTTAAAAAGAGCATGGAAAAATGCCGGAACTTTTTCTGAGCAAGTGTTCCCTCAATTTAAAGATCTCCCACCAAGATTTTTCACTTGAATTCAAACAGTTAACCGTACAATTTAAGGAATTTGAGAAATTAAAAGATATGAAAAAAACTTGATTTCGATGAAAAGAAAAAAATCCAAACTCACATGCATGTTAAAAAAAAAAAAAAAAACTGTTTTGAAGTGCTCATATCAGAAATAAACTCTCCTTCTCACATTAGAATCTTAAGCGGACTTGACTGACATGCTCAAAGTCCAAATGACAAGCTTTCATAATATTCTTGCAACTCACAAATGTGAGCATGAAGATGCAATAAACATGTCTGACGCAGAAAGTGTCTCTCTCTAGTGTAAACTAAAAAATCACCTGTTTTACACTAAAAATCACCTGTCTTTTCAGGAGGCCACTGAAAGAACTGTGCACATACTTGGTGAAGTCTGGCGTGCTGAAATAGATGTTGAGCAAGAACCCTGACAAGATAAAGAGTAGACATTCATGACAAAAAATTGCTGCAGGTTGCACTTGTATAAATTTATTAAAAGAAAAGTCTTCGTAGGCAAATAACAGTTCAGCCTGCTGTAGAAAGCCTAGAAAGAAACAATACAACAGCACCAATCTTACCACCTGTGCACACTCATTCATCTGTGTATGTGAAAGAGCAAGAGATGGGAATGGGGGTTTTAGTACAGAATTGTGACTAATTTTACCTGTGGACAGCCTCAGAGTCTGCTGAGTAGCACTTTGGGTTTGAATATGCATCAATCACTTGTGAAAACGGAGTCTCCCTTTGTAAAGAATGATCAGTTCCTATCATGACCATCAAGTATTTCGGAGAAAGTTAATAAGCAGCATCTTTTTCCATTTGAGAATGTCAATCAGTTATTCTTATGAAGAACCAGCTTTTACCTTTCAAATACCTTGATGGAAATCCCCTCAAGTTGGACATTTTACAAATTCCAATTTGTAATACTTAGGTTTAAAGTTTATTGAAGGAAAAAAATTAAAACAAATTACAGAAAATAACCAAGTAATCATTTTCAACTGAAGAACGAACTAATGATGTCCAGTTCACTGTTTCTTGGGTGAAATGAATCATCCCTAATTTCTGAATACTTGGACAAATTGGGATGTAGAAATTTTTTTTATTATAAATCTCAAAATTTAATAAGCATTTATTTGTCTGCTTCAAGATACTAAGCTAAAGTCTAGTCCTCCAACATGCTAATTTTAGCTCATGACCAATTCCGTCATGTGAACTCACAATTACTTCAGAATGCTCTGAAACACAACTAAATAGAGCTATTGAGCTAGATGCAAAACATGATAGTAAGATGTGGGCACAGAAGGTTTTTTCTTTCACCATTTACATTGATCTCTTGATTCAAAGACTCTTCCTTGTTATTGCACTTGAAAGACCATCCCTCTTTCTTTGAATTTTTGGCCCTCTTGACAAAAGATAGCCCCTCTGATGCTATTCGTTGAAGAACAACATTATCTCCAACAGATTTAACAATCTGGCATGCTGACTCCTATAGCCAGGGAAAATTTGCCACAACATATGCATTATTCTTACTATTCTTATGTGACAGCCATTTGTAATGAAGAAAAAAGTAATCAATGCGAGCTTAAAAGCAATAGAGAATAGAAGCATACCGGACCCAGACCACGAACTCCCTGAGAATAATCACTGCCAAGAAGTAGTGCTAGAGTAATCTGAAGACCACAAAATAAAGTGGAAAATGCAGGCATAAGATGAATAAACAACATAGTAAAAAGATAAGAATTCATCCCTTCCTGCACATACTTCTTCTAGAAAAGATGTTTAAGAAAATGGTAAAAAGTTGAAGTGATACGTTCTAGTAGTAGCTCAAGAAACATAGAAACTTACCAATGAGTTCCTTCCAAACCCAAGTTTTCTCTCTATATCATCCATTTCATAACAAACAACATAGCCTCTCTCACCTAATTCCTTCGAAAATGGTCAGCAATATTGGTACTGATTAAGTGACTAGTAAACAACTCCTAATCCGCCATCTACTTACCAAGCCAAATGTCTCTGTACACTGTCCTTGCACCAAAAAGAAATATATCTGAATCTGATGAGAAACATCCATCCTGACAATAGTTAACAACATCAAATATTTACTAAGACAATGGCATGTGTTCGTAACTTGTAACTTTCAAACTAAAATCAAATAATCCAAACTTACCTTGTAATTTGAAAAAAAAAATGGAAAAAGTAGAAATAAAGAAAGATAGAGAGACGTCCTACTTACACATAATGATTCTAGGTTTAACAATGCACACTGTGCTTCAGCTTCCTCAACCCTGAGTTTGGAAAAATTAGAAAAGTGAGAATAAGACCAAGGTTATCTCACGAGCAATAAAATAAGGAAAGAAAAATTTCAGTAAAATATTCTTATTAAATTGGTCATGGTTTTGTCACTCCTAAATCTTTTTGATCCTAATTCTGTGAAGTTAAAACCATTGTCTCTAACTGGAGTTATTTTGCTTTTCATTCACTATAAAAAATTAACAAAAAGTAAAGACAAAAGAAATATAAAAACTAACAAAATGAGGAAAATTAAGACCGAAAAAAGTGTGAAAATTGTCATTTCTATACCAGAATTATTAAAAAAATTTATTTCAGAAATTTGATTGTGTAGATGTATAGTTCACGGTTACATAATCAAACATTGCTCCAAAACTTATATCTATAAATTTTTTTCTGATAGTAGTATGGTTTTGGTTAATCCAACTCAGTACTCTTATATTTTGACAAAATGATGTAGTAGTCTCAGCTTTGGAATTTACATTCTATCAAATGAGCGAAAATTAAAATCCTAATACAATTACCCTTCCAAGCAAGGAACGCCTAATGATAATCCAAGCGCTTTTGCCTCTTTAATCATGCAAGAGAACTCAGATCCCATATTTCTTCTTAAAGATGACATCTTATCCAAGTTCTTGTCATCCTGAGTAACCTGTCTTTCATCAATCAATACAAGTTGGTCAGAGTACAAATAATCCTTTTTCATACAGAAAAAAGTTTGATTAAACTCTAAAAAGCTTTCTACCTCTGATCCTGAATTTAAACGCCGTCTGTAAGTGGATAATTTGATGGCAGGTATCGATCCATCTAACACAAACAAAGATGTATCAGACTTTCAGTGTGTTTTGATTCAACATATAACAAGCAATGTGCCATCCTACTAAATAACTGGATCAAGAATTAAATGCAATTGTAGGAAGCACGCACATTTTTAGAAAGCGCTTAAAATTACATGTAAGAATGCATAGTGTAAACTCACTTAAGCTTCTCAATAAAGCACTTGAATAGTGAAGATAGCTTTTCATCAATTGTTGCCCGAAAAGTGCTTGTTAGAAAAGCACTTATCATGTGCTCATCCCCCCCCCCCCCCCCCCAAAAAAGGCTTTTTAATATCAAAAACCATTTCCATATATTTGGAATTCAATTCAATCTATCAATTAAGGCTATTTCAAAGCACTGAAAAGAAACTGTAAGTAAGTTATGATTTTAATATTAATATCAAATTGCGGAAGAACAAAAAGACCTCTAATAAGAAATAAACAAAGAAATGAAAAATACCGGAAACGAAGATGAGGCCGCAATTCAAAGCAATGAGAGCTCTGAGGCGGTGAAAGAGACCCCTCAGAAAGAGCTTGTCCGTTTGCGGCCTATAAGATTTGTTCACGTTTTGAAGTTGCACTATCCAGCACGACAGATCTATGCATACCCTCTTGTTCCTTTCCAATTTTAATTTTTTTAAATTACAAATTATGCAAATCAAAATGAATTTTGGGAAAGAGAGAGAGAGAATGAATTGAGTTAGAAATTAAGGACTTACTGGAGATGGTGAAGTGGAAGTGTTTTCTTGCATGATTCTAGAATATCCCACAGATTCTTCACTCCCATTTCTGTTTGTTTTGAGGGAAAGGAAAAGAGTGATCTTTTCTCTCCTTCCAAGAGGGAAAGTCGAGGAAAATGAATTTGAAATTACCCGAATACTTTCTTTTATTTACTACCGAGATCCGCCTACCATCCGACGTCGTTTAACCAGATACGTAACCGAAAACGACATCTTTTTATTTTTATTTTTTAATTTATTCACTTTATTATTTTAAATCTTACATCCTTTACGCTTCGCTTTCCTATTATGACCAAGTTCCAGTTGTTTACGAAACTTTGGGAATTCAGTAACCGAAGATCGTATCATATGCGCGCAAATTCCAGAAGATAGCTCGAGTTTTGGTTACTTGCCCCATTTTTAACAAATATGACTTGAACTGATTACTTTCTTTGTGCCGCTTTGCCTTTGCTATTGTTGCTGCTCGCTCCCTTACATTACTTGAAACATTGTCAATTCAATTCACGCAAGAAGAATCAAAGCCCTAGAGTGGCTGCATTAAAGATCCATGCGCAACAATTCACATGAAATTTTATGAACCTTTTGATATGAACAAATGTTAGTAAGCGGATTATCTGGGAATCTAAATATTAAAAATTTTCCGAGGCATGAAGAAGTTGAAAGCCTGGTATCACAACGGATAAGGATAGACAATGCAAACTGAATTAGTAACCAGAAGCACACCATCCATTTTCATGGCCTAGAAGCAATACAAAAAAGGGGTCCTTACATATTGCATATTCTACTAGAACAAGAGGAGAGTATCTGAGCGATATCAAGCCAAACTTCCCAACAGAAACTACATAGTTCCATTATGAATTCCCAAAGTATGATTTGCCCGGTTTTATTTTTCGACAAAATTAAGCATTAAAAAACAAGTCTGCGATAGAAGTTTCCTAGACTAACAATGTAAACTTACTAATATGTGAAAAAATTCACAAATACACGCAGCCAAACAGATGGGGTTTGCCTTATGATTAAATTCTACTCCTCAGCATCATCAACAGATGGGGTTCGGCTTACTCCTTCTTAGTATCATCAGAAGATGGGGTTGCCTCAGGTCCAGCGGCTGCAGTTTCTGACGGACCATATTCAGCAGGCTTAGCGATATCTACTTCTTTAGTTTCTGCAGGTGTATCAACAACTCCTTTACTTTCTGCAGGTGTATCAACAACTCCTTCTTTAGGCTCAGTGGATTCACCAGAGGAGGCTCCATCTGTTACTGGAACTGTCGACTTGATAGATCCAACCTTAACATACTTGCTCATGAACTTATACTCCCAGTCCTGCAATGCCTCCAACTCAAATGGACCAAGACCAGAGATATCACCAGTTAAATCTTTTTCCTCAAAAGACATCTTGGCAAGGGCCCTGCTAGCATCCTTTCCAGCAAACAACGCATATGGCCCACCAGGTCCATAAAACATCCTGCAAAAAGTTGATAGATCATTAGATTGAATATCACACTTTAAATGTTTGAAGCCAGACGGGCTTCTTCATTGAAAGACCTATTTGAGCTACATGATGCAGTTCGAGAAAAGCAACTCGCTTGTGTCGAATTGTGTGGAACAAGATACAAGGCATGGTACTGGACTTTTAATCCACAAGTACTGCAAAAGTGCGAATTCGTTAACTTTAGCCACTATACGGTCAAAATTAAGCAGTTCGAAACATATCTATAAGATTAATAAAATTATAATCAAATTCTTGGGTTGATAACAGATGAGGCAAATTAATCTTGATCTCCCATCAAAAGAAAAATAAATTTTTTTACTTCTGAAAAATCTCAAAAGCTAAACTTTACTTAACTTGCAAAAGCAAACACCAAAATCAGCGTTGACCCACAAAAGGAAACGCCAAAAAAAAAAAAAACCCACAAAAATATACCTGCTCTGAGAGACATCGTAGATCTGGCTCTTGATGGCCATGAGAAGGGGCTTTTTGGAATCGGAGCCATCGTACTGTTTGAGCTCCTCCTCGGTAATCTCGCCTAGCTGAACAGGCGGTGGCAGAGGCTCCATCTGTTCCTCGTACTCCCTCGATCTCTGCTGATGATGATTATCGGACGAACCAAACATTCCCGACAGAACATAGTATATGGCCCACAGCAACGCAACAACTGTAAAAAACGCCGCCGGGGAGAGCCCCGTGTACGCTGTTATCGCCTCCTTTAGAGTCTCCCATAGTTGCAGAGCCATCACGGAGGTCAAGATTTTTTTTTTCCCCGGTCCCCTTTGGTATTATCCACTCAGAGTCTGTAGGGGTTTGGTCTTAAATTGGCGGAAAATTGTTGCTACTGTTAAAGTCTCGCTGTGTATTTATTTTCGGAAATGGGCTGCTTTAACTAGTTTTAACCTACAATTTTAACACTCGATGTCTCTATGTCCCTATCAAAAAAAAAAAAAAACATTTTAACATAAACTTTTGTCATAATATTATATAACATTATTTTGGACAAAATTATGGTGCAACTGTGGTACCATAACACAGCTGCACCTAGTCATTAAATTTAGCTGCACACATGTATTATAGCTGAATTTAATGATTAGGTGCAGCTGTAGTATAATACCACAGTTGCACCATAGCTAGACCCCATTATTGTAATGGTAATTACTTCACAGCCGTCCTATGGTCAAATAGTAAAAAAATTTCAACATTTATGATACAAAATAAAAAAGACTTTGGTCACATTATTCCACAATATTAATGATATTGAAATTTAAGAACCAACTAACTTTACTCACTGTATGATCGACAATTAAACACATAAGACAATTTTAAAGATATAATTAGTCAAATAATTACACTAACTTTTCATGATTCGAGAATATTGAATACTATTTTTTCACATTATATTTTTATTTTTAGATCGTTTGATATTAATTATAACAAAACTTTTAACTTAAATTTTAAAATATTCTTTGACCTTAATTTTAATATATTTTTTTCTTTACATGCTTTATATTTCTCTCTCTTATCTCTTGTTTATTTATTTATTTTTAAATATGAAAGATTTCGCAAAAGAGCGCATACCATTATGATTGATTAGGGATGGCAATGGGGAGGGGAGGGGAGGGGATCGATCTCCCCGTATTCATCCCCGATATTTTGCGTATGTCCCCGTCCCCTCCCCGTTCCCGTCAGAATTACTTGAGAAAATTCTCATCCCCTCCTCGAATAATAACAGGGGATCCCCGAGGGTCCCCGATCCCCGAATAACTAATACATTTTTTTTCAATTTTGAGTTAATCATATTAAAATAAAAAATTTAAATAAAAGTAACGTTCGAAATATATCTTACATTAATATCTATTACAAAAGTCACATACATTAAATTATTAAGTAACGCAACATACAAGGAATACAAACTTCTTTTACAAACTATCATGAACAAATTAATAGTTTAATACAAAATTGTTACAAATAAAATCGAATTTATATTCAAAATTAACTTTTTCAATGGTGGCGTGGGCACTTTATAAATGTGGACTATTCCCTTTACAATACAATAGTTAAATCGGAGCAAATCAAAAGCAAATATTAGATTAGATTAGATTAGATATTAAAATTGTGATTCGCTGTGGGCAATTATAACATCGAAAAAATAAATAAAAAATAGATTTAAATTTAAAATATTTAAAGAATATTAAAATTATAAAAAAATATTTGGCTAATAGAATCTACTCAGTCTTTTTAATGTCCTAAATAAAAATTTAGGACTTTAATTAGTTAATTAGGCCTAAAAGTTTAATAATATAAATATTTTGATATTTTTTATTTTTACCAATATTTATAATTTTATAATTTAAATTTTATTATTTATTTACTAGTAATTTTAAAAAATTAAAATAAAATTAAAAATTAAAATGGGGAAATGGGTAGGGGATGGGGATTCCACCTCATCCCCGTCCCCTCCCTAAATAAGAAATTGGGTAAAAAAATTTTCCCGTCTCCTCCCCGAATAAGAAATTGGGTATGAAATTATTCTCATACCCTCCCCGAATTGGGAAAATCCCTGAGGGTACCCGTCCCCGTGGGGATTTTTGCCATCCCTAATTATGATAAGGTAATAAACATTGTAGACTTGCAAGCATTTTCACTTTTCCACATCTTTTATTACTGTTATTTTATATTTTTACAGCCGTTAAATTAAAATTTAATGCTTGTTATTTACTTATATTTATTATCTTATTATGTAAGGTAACAAAATCCATTAATAATTGATTTATTTTATTTATCATTTTAACGATATTTCTAATTAGGGTAATAACACATTGATCCTGATTTTTAATAGAATCATAAAGAAGAGAATACTTTGCAGATACTTTTCAAGGGTCCCTTCCTTCCTTGTTGCTACGTTTTTTTTCTTTTTCTTTTTTTTAAGCAAAACATGATGAAAAAGTTCGTTAAAAGAGTTATTAAAAAAATTAAGGGAAATTATCATTGCACCACTTCGATTTTGCCTTACGTTCATCCAACCACCACAAAATTTTAACATAATCTTTGCACCACCTTTCTTTTTAAATTTGTATTAATTAGCTATTTTGTCACTAACACCGTTAAATAATTTAAACGAAATATCAATTTTACTCCTAAATAATTTAAAAGACCACTTTATTTTATAAAAGCGTTAAAAATAAAAAAAATATAATCATAAAAATACCATAAATTTCATTAAAAATAAATCTGAAAATTATAATTTTTATTTTTAATAAAAAATTATAATTATAAAAATAACTACAAAATTTTGGGATTTAATAAAAAGCCCCTAAATTATTAAGATTTTGGGATTTAATTTTTTATAAATAAATTCAGTTATTTTAATAAAATTTTGCAAAATTATAATTTTAATAAAAATAATTATTAAAATTTTGCAAAATCTAAATTTAATAAAAATCAATTGAGCACCTCTATTTGAGATTTATTTTTTTATTAAATTTAGGGATATATTTATATTTATAATTTTTTTATTTTTCAAAGCTTTTATAAAATAAAATGGTCTTTTAATTTATTTAGGGATAAAATTATCATTTTATTTTAATTATTCAACGATGTTAATGCAAAAGTGATTAATTCATACAAATTTTTAAAAAAAAGTAGTGTAGAGTACAAATTAGAGTTTTGTGGTGGTTGAATGAGTGTAAGATAAAACCGAGATAGTGCAGTGATAATTTCTCAAAAATTAATTAACTAACTATTATTTCTTTGAAAAGTTTATGAAAAAACTAAACTCTCTAAAAAAAAAAATATTCAAGGGTTTATGTTTATATGTCATCATCCATTTCGAATTACTTGATTGCCCCTGGTAGGGGTAGGTGGACCTTTCCGATTGTGACGAATTTGCATATTTTTGGAGTTAAAAAAAAAAAATAGCGTAACGGTTGATTGAATATTAATGCCTTTATTCAACATTCATATGCTGGTTGAAAAATCGGGGTATGATTTGAGGGGTAATTTAGTCATTTGAGATAGGTAGAGTAGGTGGACGGTTGATTGAAATAACCAGAAGAGAACATAGCGTTTGAAATATTTTCAGGGTTTTTGTCTTTTCCCGAAAAAGAAAGAAATTTTGTAATTTCTATTTTCTAATAATGTTATTGTTAGAAGGAAAAAAGAAAAAAAGAAAAAAAAAACCTTTTCTTTGGAAAGTTCAACAATTTAGAAAATTTTGATTAAGAATGAGCTTGGAAAGATATGATATTGTCAAACGAATCGCAATAAAAATTTAATGTAGTTCACATATTTGAATTATCCTGTCACGGAGAAAATTCCGAGAAAATTTTTATTTAAAATTTTGGATTGATTAATAACATAATTTATTAATATTACAAGAAAAAAAAAAAGGTAACTCGGTGCCTAAAAGAGTATCCTAAAGGACCATGTCCAATATCCATAATTTTTAAACACAAATTTATACTAAAGTTGGGGAATCACTTTCTAATTGCCGAATTCCAGTCCAAGTAAGGTTAAAGCTAGTCTAATTTTGGCGGCATTTAATGAATAAAATAATTAATGGAAAGACTTTTAGAGAAAAGTCGGTTGCTGAAAGCAATAAGATTTTATTTGGTCAAGAGGAGACTTCGGATCTGGTCACATAAATACAATTGTTTTTTAAATTTTCTGGTAAATTTTAAATGCTCCATAAATCGCTGGTTCACTAAGGAACCACGTGCATTATCAAACCACTACCCTAAAAAGGTTTCAATTGACTCAGTACCATCACCAAAAGATCAGTCAAACTTGTACAACAGCTATGATTTTTTTTATTTTATTTTATTCTCTTTTTATCTTCATATACATAAGACAATGGCAGGCAGCACCTGAAATATTGAAGAAATGAATCATTTACCAGTAAAGGGCTATGTAATAACAGAAGAACCCAAAAAAAAAACACAGATCAGCTTGATGAAAACCCGAAAATGAATCATTTACCAGTCACTTTATATACATAATGTTCACTTACAGACAGATGAGAGGATAACTCACACACAACAAAACAAGGCTTCCATCTATGTTTTTTATTCACCAGTCTTATTCTGTTATTTCATAGAAGCCTCCAATCCCACCCCCCAAAACCCCCAGAAAAAAAGAAAAAAAAGGGGTATAAGCTATGGTTTCTAACTCGCTAAAAAAACAGTCTCCATAATGCTCCGGCAATCAAAGAGCAAGAGAGCTCACCTCATCGTCTTTCCAAAGGCCTTCCTCATATTTGTACCACCTCATTATACCTTCATCATTTTTAGTGCGCTGGCACATGATGCACGAGTCCTCCATGCATGTTAAGAACTTGCGTAATCGAGCAGCCTTTTGCAGGATGGTTCGATCAAGCTTCTTAATGATTTTTTTCGGAGCAGGAGCTAGGGGAACGTCTATCAGAAGGCAATGTGATATATTGAGCACTTCCAGGTTTTGTAAGCCATCCAATATAAGGATCAGGGCATCCCTATTTAGCGTTGTGCATCTGAGGCTTAGTACCTTTAATTTTGGAAGATACATGTTTAAGGTAGAAGCAAACAAAAGGTCGAAAGGACCCATGATCTTGAGTTCACGGAAGTTCCTGCAATTTTGGGCAATTTCCTCCATGAGATATGGGGGATTTGCTATGCTAGGCATTGTAAGGGATTCGAGATCTCTCCACATTCGAATAGCCTTGCATATTCCGGTCTTTTTTATTCTGTTCCAAGCTGGCATAACAAGTCGCTTGAGCTGTGGGCACCTGTGAACAATGAAAATAGTATGTTATTGCCAAATTAGCACATTTTTATAGGAAGGATCATAATAGCATCCCCTCCCAACCCCTTCCTCAAACCTAAACCATAACAGAAAAACAAACAAACAAACAACACCTCCTTACAGACGTTTAAATGGGAAATTGAATTTACCTTTCAGCAGTATAGGTCAACTGATCGTCGCTAACATAGAGATTGAAGTGAAAAATCAAGGTCCTAATGGATCCTCGGCTAAGACTCAAGGATATCTTTAATATTCTAGTCAATTGCTTGTCAGAATGACCATGCACATAAACATATGGCTCCAATGGGATTTTGATATAATTTGATATCAACATTGATAAATCAAGTGTCTTCCACAGCAGAGGATCACAGCAAGCAGAACGCCATGAACTGCAAACATGAGCAATGCCTGAAGTTAACTCAAAGATATCGAAAGACTGGAAGATCTTCACCAAAATATCATTGTCCAGGTCCTCCCATCTCCTCACAGTAGATGCACTCTCTTCCATTGAATTAATTTCCCAACTATCTCAGAGGAGTTTCAAAACAACATAAAACCTGCATATGATGTATATGGAATGTTAGCATCATATATTCATAACACAATGCAATCAAAAAGACCTCAAACTTTTGTTACTAATATTAAGTGTAAGGAAGTATTTTATATCATTCACAACACTAAGCAATGAAAGAAACATCCAAGCTCTGTAAATTTATTTAAGTGTAAAGAATTATCCATATCATTCATATTAGTAAGCAAACAAAGCATTTAAGCTCTGTAAATAGTCTTAAGTAAAACAGGAATATGCTTCTCGAGAGGCAGAAAAAATCAGAAGAGAATATTATCCTTACTTAAACATTTTTAGGGTTTTGACATTGATAAATGATAAACGTATAAAGCAGGTACAGAAACAGACACAAAATGGTGTCGTTTTGTTACTCAGTTAAGGAGGAGGAGGAAAAATGATGTCTTTTTGTGTTGTTTTTGTCCCCGTTTTGTACATTTCAATGTTCTAGTATGTTAAGAGTTTTGTTATTTTAGAGAAAGATTTTTACTCCTTAGATATAAGGATATAATTTTCTTTCGTATTTAGATGGAGATTTTCATTTTTTTTTCTTTTATATAGTAGGATTTGATTTCTTTCTTTAATACTTTGATTTTTACAATTTTTCAGGACGGTGTAACCATATTTTAAGGGGCTGGGTTTTCATGTTTAAGATAAACTTCACTCTTGATTTCCTTTAATTTTTGTCCCATTTCTCTCTAAGTTCCCCACTTTCTTCTCTAAATTTCTAGTCTCTCTATTCAATTATTATATTTTTTTTTATGTCTTTCTTCAAATTTTCTTTCTTTAGTACTTCATATAATATCTCTTAAAAGGGCAAATGGCTAGTTAAATAACATGGCTGAAAGGAGACTAATTCTGATTAATTCCAAATTACTTAGTTTGATTACTATGCTGCAATGCATGATACAAAGAAATTAAAGGACGTAGCATAATCTTAGAAAGGGACGGAAAAAATGTAGGAGAAAAAGAAGAAATAATTAAACCAAGACCAACAATGATCACAGAAAAATCTGTTACTTGGTGGTTTTGAGGAAGACAGTAACACAAACATTTTGAAGAAATAACACATGATTCATCAACAGCAAACTGTATTTATGCGACAAATATTTAGGAATCTGATAGCAGAAATTTCTTAGTTCATGCTTTTTCCTGCAACATGCAGCTAAAATTCATATCTATACTCTTACTCCTCAGTTCTAGCAGACAACAATTTAAGTTTCCTTCTGACATGTAAATCCCCTCTAAAACCTCAGGCCAGAAAATTACCATTCCATATTTCAATAAGCACTTTCACAAAGCATAGAAACTTCAAATAGGAAGGAAATAAATAAATAAATAAATAAAAGGTCTTGATCCTCTCATATATATCCTTGGTACAGACTTTGAACTAGTATTTTTCTATTATTCAGTCAACAAACAAGCTTTTCCGTACTTGCTAATAAAGTACACAGGTATGAATAGTGACAGGGAGTAACCAAAAGACAATTTTGAAAGTCATAACGGAAGCTTAGATAATAAGAAATTATAAACCTGCATTGCTCCAACAACAAGGTTTAACAATGGAATAATAAAATGAGTCCAAATAGTTTGTGGCCTATTTCTAATCCTCTTCTATGGCAGTAATGAAGAGAAGCTGCCACTTACATTTGCTCGAAATAGGTAGCACGTGTTCATTTTACTGCCTCCTCATGTAATGATCCTAACAGAAACCCAAATTTTCAAATAAAGCTAATTCACTTATTCACAGATTCCAAACTCCAGATCTACCATCTTCTATTGTCAATATGAAATCCATCTGTTACATAAGAGAGATTTATTTATTTAACAAAATTCATTTCATTGATCATACAACAGCCCAAAAAACACCCAGTTTACCAGCAACATCATCACCAGTCTCTACTATACCATGGATAATCAAGCTAGCGCAACAAAAGATAATCAAATTTGTCGATTACAGTCTCTACATGCCAGTAATTCCAATCCTGGTTCTATTCTTATCTATTTTCACACACACCTCACAATACCGTGCTCTCTTCTCCAACTCTGATTCAATCAGCAATTTACAAGAAATCACATCACACAACTGCCATTACTAAACAACATCCACAAAACAATTGTGCTACCAAACCAATCAATCAAACAGACAAACAGCAATTAAATTCTTGCTTCTCATTCTTTGTATTTAGATCTTGCTCATCAATTAAAAAACTGTTTTTTTTTTTTTCAAATCAAGAGTTCAAATACCATTAACGAGAAGTTAAAACAACCCAATCATCCCAATAGATCAAGAAAACAATAATTCCAAGAAAGATTTGAATGTTTTCGTCACGAATTAATTGTGACAAACCCACATAAAATTTTCATAACAAATTAAAGTTACGGACGGATAAAGAGAGAACTTACAATGACAGGACATGAGATCAGCAAACTACTTGAACTGGATAAAATAAGCAGTTTCGTGTTCAGATTCTTTCCCCCCAAATCAATCAAAGAAACATGAGGAAGCGAGGACTGGGTTCGGAGAGAGGGTGGGAAATGACTGAAAGACCCTTGATTTAGCGTCGTCGAGTTCCGGCTTTAGGAGGATTTGTTTGTACTTTCGGCTAGTAAGTTGTCTGTGACTGACTGACACCTTCTTGCTAACTTCAAGGAGCTGTTACGACTCGTGAGTCAACGTTTTAGATTTTTAAGTTACAGTGCAGAAAGGAGAGCGATTGGCCTGCGTCACTTTACTTTCACTGCCTTTATTTTTTTGGCTAATTCTTTCTCTTTGCAATAAATATCTGGGTTTGGATAATTAGATTGGACTGTTTCTACCACAATTAGGCTGTGTCCACGTCACTAAAATATTGCTTTACATAAGAGTCTGATTTGCTGGAGGCCAGATTTTTTTTGGGAAATTTACAAAACAAGCCAAAAAAAGAAGGCATTTTTTAACTTTAACCCCTCAAATTTTTTTCTTTCAACATTAGCCAAATCACCACATTTTGGACGAAATTACCCTCCTCATTCTCACGTTTCCCTCAAGCAAATTCCTTCCCCTCTCACCAAAATCTCATCACCGGAAGTTCTATAGATTGTCGGCGGCAGCGTACATCGGCAGCGGAGAAAGTTGTTGGCACTTGAAAGAAGCTAAATCACGTTGAAAATCTTCGGAGATCTCCAAAATCAAAGAAAAAAATTGAAAACCCTAGGTGAGTTGTTATTGCCATTTTTCTTGTTGTTGTTGTTGCTGTTGTTGTTTGGGATGTTGTTGTTGTTTGGGTTGTTGTTGTTGTTTGGGATGTTGTTGTTGTTGGTGGTGTTTTAATGGCGGTGGTGGGTGAGATGCATGTGGGAAAGGGAAGAGAAGAGAAAGGGGGGAAGCCAACTCGCGCTGCGTCGCACGCGAGATGCGCGCGGCGTGCGCACCTCGCGCGCGCGAGATGGGCGTGCAGCGCGCATCTCGCGTGCGACAGGCGCATCTCGCGCGCGCGAGGTGCGAACGCCGCGCGCGAGATGGGCATGTCGCACGCGAGGTGCGCACGCCGCGCGCATCTCATGTGCGACAGGCGCTGCGCTGCCTCTTAGTGCCGCCGCGAGCCTGTCGCACCAAGAGGCAGCAACTCTTGGTGCGACAGTTGGTGCCCGTCGCACTAAGAGGCAGTGCGCAGTGCTGCCTTAATTTTTTTTTCTTTTGTTCATAATTTTTTAATGTGTGATACTTTTAACTTGTACCAGATAAATGGGCAAATCAAAATTAGCATTGCATAACCCACCCGGACCGATTAAAGAACCGGGAATGATAAAGATACCTTATGTTGATCACTTCCCTGGGCGTATCACGAGTATGTGCAAATTAGATGTCGTTGTTAATGCCATCCGGGAAAAATTAACAAGGCAACAGTTGAAGCTATTCAAAGACGATATATTTGGGCATTTCCTACAGTGCCGGAGCTATCCGTTCAGTGGCGTGATTGTGCACAATATATTGCTTCGGCAAGTGTCACATGGCGATGGAAATGACAAAGATGAGTTATGGTTTTAAGTTGGCGACCATTTGATACGGCTATCGATTGGAGAGTGGTGCCTAGTAACGGGACTTTGCTATGGCGAAAAAGTATTCCTGACGAAGCATAAAACAAATCATAGGTTACTTAATAAGTACTTTGGAGGCAGGATTCGCGATATAAATCTTGGCCAGTTCGAGGAAATATTTATGAACTTACGCTTCAAGACTATGAATGACACCGATGCGCTAAAAATTGCCATGTTTTACTTTGCTGATAGAGTGCTACACGGAAGAAAGGATCATTGTCAAATCAATTTCAATTTACTTAATGAGGGAGATGACATAAATCATTTTCGAAGTATTCCGTGGGGTCGTTTGTCATGGGAAACAATATATAAAAGCATTGATAATGTATTGAACGGCAAAGCCAAAAAATTTAAGAAGGCAAGCGCAGAAAATCCATTGCATAGAATTGAGAAATACAACTTTTACGGCTTTACGTCGGCAGTGCATGTGAGTGAAGAAGTTTTTTTTATAACTTAGTTTTGTTATAATAAATATTTAATGACACGTTTTTTTACTTCATATCTTTCCTTGTTGAAGGCATGGATTTTTGAAGCGATCGAAGGACTACGACTCGTTGGTTACCTTTCGCGAGGACAAAACATATTTGCGTAAATCCAAACCTCTTCAGGTCGTCTTCCCTCAATGGCTTCAAGATGTTAGATTCTACAACCTTCGATCTGAGCTGCAGAGTGCCGACCCTTGGAAAGTAAGAATCGTTAAGGATGTGCCCCAACAATCACCTGGAAGTGGTGATTGCGGTGTATTTATGTTGATGTTTACAATGTATTTGATGTTCGGGCTAAAACTTGATTTTGATAGTAGCCACGGGCATTACTTCAGGAAGAAAATTGCTGTAGATATATTCACGGGCGATATTGCCTTGTAAGTCGTTGTATTGTATTAAGACTTGATGTATGGATGTAGATTGTTTTTCTAATAGATATAAACTTTTGATATATTCATATATTTAGCTATAAGTAATTATTGATCAACTTTAGTACTCATTATGCAAATGAACATAACATAATATACCTCATTACATATAATTGTAATATAAATTATAATAAGAGTTCATAATCCATAATTAGTTACAACGACACAGTCAGTTTGGATTTGACACAATGAGATTTTTACATCTCTTGCGGTTATGACCTGGTTGGTTGCATCGACCACATCTCACAGTTCTTCGGTTAACATCCTCACCGATAGAAGGAATTCTTAACTCTGGACGACGACCAGGTGGTGGTGCTTCGATCGGTGGGTTAACTCTGATTTCCTGGATTTCTTCTGGAATGTCCCAATCTGTCATGTCCCCAACCGGTTCTACTGGTTCTGCATATGCCATGACCAATGAATCTTTAGAGTAATAATCAGAGCAAAGACTTATGTAATCCACACGAACGATCAGACAAGCAGCAATTGCATGCGCACAAACAAGCTGATCGAGTTGGAATACTCTACAGGAGCAAGTTCTTTCATGAATGTCAACTATCCCTTCCTTCATACCACCACCCAAAACATGAAATCGATGCTGAGACACTGGCCGAACGGTCATTCTTTCGGCCAAAATTCTCCTTTCGCCGACTATCTCATCTGCCCACGTCGTTAGACGAGTGCTCATCGATTCAGCGACAATTTTCCTATCATAAAACCATTGCTGTAATGTTTTTCTAAAGTGATCAACAAGATGAGTAATAGGAAATTTTCGCGGTTCCCTCATTAAAGAATTCACGCTTTCTGCAATGTTGGTGGTAAGTATGCTGTATCTCCTACCTTCAAATTCGGACCTTGCCCAATTACACGTGCCCACATTATTCTCTAAGTAATCAGCCGCGGCCGAGTGGAGCATCCACAACCCTTCAAGTTGTCTTTTAAATTCTTCGTGTCCATATGCCTTTGCTGCATTAATAAAAGCTGGCTCGAATTGATCCCAAATAGCTTTGGACATCCTGAATTTAGACTTAATGTTGCCTTTGACATGGTAAAAACAAACTCCATGACTAGCAGTGTGAAATGCTTTTAAAACGGCTCGCTTGATGGCAGTGCATCGATCAGAGATAAATACTAACTCTGGCCTATCGTCAATCACTCCGTGTAACTTCGTCATAAACCATTCCCAAGCATCATTGTTTTCTGAATCCATGACCCCAATAGCTAACGGATACAGTTGATTATTACCATCCAAACATGTTGCTACAAATATGCTTCCACGATATAGCCCCTTCAAATGAGTGCCATCTACAGCAATCACAGGCCTTATGTACTGTGTGAAGCCCTTAATGGAAGATCCAAGCGCAACAAAGTAGTATAAGAAATTATCATCTCCATCCCGCTGGAGGTGTGTCACTGTGCCCTCATTCGCTTTGGTCAAAACGTGAGAGTATTTGGGAAGTAAGTTGTATGACTCTGCAGGGTTCCCTCGTACTATTTCAAGACCGACTTCTTTAGCCCGATATGCTTGCTGATATGTTAACTGGACCCCGTATTCTTGCTGCATGTCTGTTCTAATGTCATTCGGCGTGTATATCCGTTTATCCTGAATAAATTTATCCGCAATAAGATGGCCAACAACCCGACTCCTAACTTGGCGGAGGCCACTAGGCAAAACCTCATTAGAGCACGTATGAACATTGTCAACTCTTCTCACTACCCAAGGAACATTATGCTCATCCGAACCTCTTGTTGCGCGAAGACGCCAATTACATGATTCCGAAGAACAATGAGCCTCAAAGCGTGTCGTTGTGGACCGTGCAATCTTGAAATCAAATTTTTCCCGCAAGGCCACTTTGCGCAATTCCAGTATTAACTCATTCTTCTCAACGAACAACTTTCCCACACCAATGTCGGCAGAATTACAGCTTCTAACTAAGTCTGGAGCAACCAAGTTTGAAGGCAAAACTGGAGCAAGACTCACCAGAGGATCAACTGTTGTCCTCCTCCTCGAACGGGCCATCGGAGGAATAGGTCGATTCTCTCTATTGTTAACAGGAATATCATACTGATGCTCATCCTCATTATTGATAGGAATATCGGAATGACCAGTGTCCCTATCATCAACTTCAGTATTGGAGTTCATGCCTTGCACATTATCAGCTTCTGTGTTGTTGGTGTTATAACCAGGATCATCATAACTGCGGAACTCATTATTTTGAAATGGAGAGTAATGTTGCCCTAACAATGTCCCTAATGGTAACACATTATCTTCAACATCCGCTATCGTAATGCCATTATCATTAATAGTGTCATTGTTTTCGTTGACTGGTGAGTAATGTTGTTGGAACGACATTTGTTGTGGTAACACCTCTTCCTCAATATCAGGGACAGACTCGTTTGCTCTAAACGAACTTTCACTTTCCACAAGTGGCTCAGGATTTTCGGCCGGAACTCGAGGATGTGTGGTGACAAATATAGGGATGCATCCATAATTGACCACATCAGAGGCCATGTGCAGCACAACATTAACCATTTCATCATTAAATATATCCATAGGTAGTGAACATGCACGATACATTGTGTTACTAGATCTCAAAGTTGTCTTCATCGACAAACTATATTCAATAGGATTTATCTGTAAAACTTCATACACCCTTGCCATAAATTGCTCAAACGTACAATCTTTCCGAACTAAAAATGCTGTATTCTTCGCATTCACGTACTCCGTACGGCCATCTGCTAATGTCTCCCACCAACCGTCATAACATAATTGAAGTACAACGAAATCCATTAAACCTAAAAAAAAAAAAACAAAAGAGATAAGATTTCACGCTACAAAACCTAGTAAAAATGAATATGCAGTACATTTATGTGGATGATATGAAGTATACAATTTTTGATTTACTTCGTCTCATCGTAAGCTTCGAAATGATATATTATACGCCTAAAATGGACACATGTAGCCGAAGTTATTACTTTCGGAAAATAACTTAAATTTAGTGAGACAGGCAGTGGGACAGGTGCCTGTCTCACATAAAACCAGCAAATTTATGTGAGACAGGCGCCTGTCCCACTTGCCTGTCTCACATAAAACCAGTGGTAACAAGTGAGACAGGCGCCTGTCCCACTTGCCTATCTCACATAAAACCAGTGGTAACAAGTGAGACAGGCGCCTGTCCCACTTGCCTGTCTCACATAAAACCAGTGGTAACAAGTGAGACAGGCGCTTGTCTCACACGCCTATCCCACTTGCCTGTCGCACATATTTTGGTGAGACAGGCAAGTGAGACAGGTGCCTGTCTCACATAAAACCAGTAGATTTATGTGAGACAGGTGCCTGTCTCACTTGTTCTGGGCTTCTGTTTCACTCAATTTTTCAGGGGTTTCAATGATTGATTTTCATTTCTCAACTCAAACTAACTACTTTAACAAGTCACATTGTTTTGTTAATGAAAAATAACAACATTTGCAATAAAAACTCACATCAATTTCGAACTCAAATGATAAAATCAATAGATTAAAAGTTTAGGTTATGGTAAGAGTATAAACTAACCTTAAGAAGCTTTCCAATTGATAATTATATCTTCAATTATGTAATACTTGTTTGATGAAATTTGCTAATTTATTGAGAGTAATGGAGTTTGTTGAGTGATGAAATTTGTTAAGTTGAAAAGGGAAAAATGGTGAAAGTGCTGGAATTAATAAGGGAAAGTGGCATGCCTTTGTAAATTTGATGAAAATGATGAGGGTAATGTAGTCCAAAAATAGGGTGTTTGGCTAGTTATGATAGAAAAAAGTTTGAAGGGTTAAAGTTGAAAAATGACTAATTTTTTTGGCTATTTTTGTAAATTTCCCATTTTTTTTTCAGGCACGATATTAAAAATAAAAAGAGTCGACGCGTAACAACTTGCCCTTGCGATGGCTAATAATGGCGTGACATATGTGCATAAGTTATAACAATCAAATTGAAAGATTTTATTTATTTTCTTTTATACTCTTACTTTCTATAAAATATAGTCGATGTTACAATCTAGAAGTATACACCGAGAAGTTTGAACACGTACATTTATAATTCAAATAAAAAATCTATCAAGTGCAGCTCCAAAATATACTCCCACTAAAATTGGACTAATGAATCATGTTGAGAGTGTCACTTGGGCTTTAATCCAATGGTGAACTATTACTCTCAAAGTTAAAAAAAAAAATTATGATGGTAGTGATTCGAGTCTCTATAAGCTCAACCTCTCTCCATTAAGTAAAAAATTGTGTGGAGTTAATTTGTAAGTCTTTCTCCCTTGCGAAATACAAGTGTAGCAGAGATATTCTTCGTCTATGAGAGTCATAAGTTTAAGTATATACCTCATAGAATTAATATAATAATGTAGGTCTCAAGTTATATATCTGATTGAAACATCAGTTTATAGAATTAATGTAATAATGTAAGTCCTAAGTTATATATCTGATTGTAAATATCAGTGTAATGTATGTTCTAATAGTAATTGTAAATATTTGTGTAATACAGTAATCTGATGTGTAATCAGTATAATGTCTGCTCTAATAACAATTGTAAATATCTATGTAATATAATAATTTAATGTGTAATCAGTATTAAAAAAAATGAATTATGTCGAGAGTTGAGACAATATTGGACTGAGGTACTGCATGAACGAGCCCACTTTTGTTGGATCAGGCTCACAAAACATGACCCATTCGCCATCTCAGCCGACAAATATCGTCGACCTGGCCCGTTTGGCTACCCCGCTATTACCAGAGCTTCCATCAAGAGTCCAAATTCATTGACCTTTTTAACTAGCAAGCAGCAAGTAGTAGCAATAGGGCAACGTTACAGTGGAATCAAGTTGCACTTTATGATACCAAATTTGGACCAGAAAATTGCTGTGCTTATTGAGATTAAGAACGTTCAGCCAATAAAATATGCTTCATAATAACAAAGCGTGACAGGTGGGTACCCACTTGACCCCCTATCAATTAGTTAGGAAACCAATTGTTTAACATAATATGCACATTAAATACCCTTTGAATTTGTGACATTTTAAATGTATAAACGCAAAGCCGACATGTTACCCCATTAATCTAAGATTTGTTCAATTGATGGGTTTTGCTTCTTTAATATATTGCATATGAGAAAATAACACTCTCTATATATATGTCAAGACGTCCACTCAGATTCTTAACGTTTTAAAAATAGATAGATAAATTCTCTTGTATTAGGTATTTTCTATTTATATGTGGATATTGAGCACCGTTAAATTGTATGTTCTAAGATCTATGCGATGATCTATCAATTTGTTAAACTGTATGTTCTAAAATTTATGCGATGATCAATCAATTTCGTAGAAGAGAAAATGGAAGAGCCATGTGCACAACATTATCATAATTATCTAAATTAGATGAGTCTATGTGTCCATTTCTAAAAATATTGGGCGTAAGTATCATTTTTCCTTGATGTCCAATCATGTCACTTTCAATTATAAAATTTTGGAAAACTTTGTTGATGATAACGTGGAGAGATACGCAGGAGGTGCTCATGTTTCAAAGAGAAATGATGTGTTGTACGATAGCAAGGAGAGACCCAAATATATGTTACGTTTGTGTTTCTACAGCCTGAAAGCTTGCCTCAGATTGCCGAAACCAAATTCCAACCAAAGAAAAAAAAGCGACTCACTGTAGCTAAATTGGACCACAGCAACAAAGACATGGACAGGTCTTTAATATGTTAACTTAGCTAGCGATCCGAGACTGGCAGTTGATTTCCGCCACTGAGATTTCTAATCAAATGTACATTCAATATTTCATTCAATGCCTTGGCCCCTTTTCAGCAGACTGCATTTCTAGCCCTCTCGTCGATTATGGAAATTATTACTCTTCAAGTTACACATAAATTCATCATAATTGATGCCCCTTGTCCTGTAAAGTCATGGCCTCTCAACAGTTTCTGATTTTTTTTTAAAGAATAAAGGGCGATTCCCGATCCTGGTCAACAAATTTAATATTCCACCAAATGCTCGGCTTTTTCTTTTATCCTATCTGAAGACTTTCATGATCATCAATTGTGTTAGGACTAATGGGCATTCATGTAATTCTAAATTTATATGTTTGATTGTAAATTTGGCTCTATCTTCTTGATTCCCTTATAAACTGGTCTTGTGCTGAAACCTACCAAAGCTGATCCCGTTTTCTCTGCGTCAGACTTCTTCTCCTTGCTTCATTTGGAAACATGAGGATCCATAATTCATTGCTTCCGTTTATGATTTTCTTAATTATATTATCCGTGGTTCATCTTTCCTATTGTCGACAACTCAGTCATGCTAGTCCTGCTACATATCAAGAATCAGAGCATCAAAGCAAGAGCAAGTCTTCTCTTCAATTCAAACAAAGATTTGTTGCCGTTTCTCGACTTGTAGAGCTTGAAGGCAGGAAGGTGAAGCCAGAGTATGATGTATCCCATCAAGTTGTGCCTTGTGGACCAAACCCACTTCACAACTAATTATGCTGGTTCACATACATGTACAATCTTTCTGGGAAACAAATAATTTTTTTTTTTTTAGCAGGAAGAAACAAGCACACTAGGTTTCTTGGAAAGAAAGAAGGAAATCAAAGGAAATCTTTAAAACTTTTTTCCTTATTTTCCTTGATTCTTTCTGAGAAACCGGATGATTGTTTAGATTGTGTAGTAAAGAATCATGCTGTGTAGTTTTCCAAGTGACAGGTGTAAAGCAACCGCAATAGTTCATGTAAGATTATTGAATTTGCCGGATGAAGTTTGCATTTATGAATGTATGCTGGTAAAATTTAGCAGATTTTCTGCTGTAAAAGTCTTATGAGAGCTAATTTGTGATTTACATTTGTGTTTTTGTGTTGAATATGATTTGTATGATGTTTGAAAGGCTGGTGAATTGGCCGACTGTTGCTTGAAGAACTAAGGAAAAGGGCAATCAGTAAACGCTACTTTCTCAATAACAACAAATCCTCATTAAGCAAACATAAAGCAGTCAAAACAACTTAAAAAGCATAATCATGAAGTTTAATTGTCTTACAATTTCCCAACAATTAACACATAGCATGAGAAATGCCCCTGGTTGCAATTAGGTAAGCATAGGATCTGCGACTCTGACTCCAGAGAATAGTTGTAAATTTATTGAAGCAATTAAGCATCCCTAGAGAGGGTTCGTCATATGAACTAGGCTAATATCATTTGGCTGAGTTTATTCGTTAAGGCCAACTTCCTGAATCATCTTCATGATCTTGCTGCTAGAGATTCCGAGCAGCTCCCTGAGCTTAATGAATCCGAATCCAGATAAAATGTGGTGAAGTGAACTGATGAAGAAGAGAGGAGTTTTTGTTTTTAATTGCATTAGTACACGCTTCCAACTAAAAGATAACATCACCGAGCAGGCTGCGTTAAGTCAATGCATAGATACGGCCAAAGCAAAAATGATATAAAATTGGAACCAGGTCAAATCTCAAATACAAACAAAAACCAGGAGTTGATTCGATTATTTAATAAAAAAATGAGCGTCATTTCATTGTTAATCTTATTGCACAGCCTGCAAGCTGACAGCATTTTGATTACACACTGATGCATCAATGATAAGAAACAGAAGTAGACTGATAATCTTCTTCTTATTTTAATAATCTTCACCTGTTTTATTCTCTATGGTTGCACATTCAATGCCTTTAGGAAGCAGTACAACACATTGTGTTTATTAGATAAAGCAGGAGAAATGCATTTTCAAATCCTCAAACTTCTGCTGAATCTAAAAATTCCATCATGCTAGTGAAAAAAAAAAAAAAAAAAACAATCAGACTCTCAAGATTTATCTTGAGGTATAAGTAAACCTCCAATATTTTAAAAATAAGCACACGTACTTTCTTTAAATTTGGGTCGTTGCATTTAATATTGCGCATGTGGTTCCTTCATTTTTCTTTTCATAAAATCAATCTCACAATTGCTTAGAACTCGAAAAATAAAGTATGAAAATATAAAGATATTCCCAAATAAATGAAAAACATTAACAAGAGAGGGTCTATGTGTCTATATTCGCAGCAATAGTCTATCCACATATTGAATAGCTTTTTTTACATTCGTATAAAAATAGTCTATCCACATATAGTAAAAAAGCTTTTGTTTTAAAAGCTATATGTGTCTCCTATTTTTTTTTTTTTCATTCTAACATTTCCTAATTTTGCAAATATAGTAAAAAAAACAAGCTTTATCGTAAATAAAGTGAACAAAATTGACTTATTGTTAATACTAAAATTTAAAACTCAATTTTGATCGCTCACAAAATTAGAGGAGGTTAGCTTAGAATAAAAAAAACATTAGGGTAAGGGAATATGATCCTCTCCTGATTTGAGCTTTATTGAGCTTTTAAAAATATTTTGTCACGTGTCTTTTAATGGTAGTATATGGGTGAGATTTAACTTCTTTTATTTTATTTATTTATTAACAACCAATTAGTAATTGATTTATTTACTCAGAACATTTTCAGATTAGGAGAGAATCCTGATCATAGAACAAGTGTGTTTCGGCTCAGATCAAGAGAGGATTATGATCCATTTTGGTTAACCTATTTCCATTATCAATTGTCAACCATCCAAGTGGCTTCATTAATCAAAACCCTTTACCCTTATTTAGTTTCTGTTTAAAAAATAAATATGAGAAGTAGGCAGCATGCATAGTACAATGTACTTTGAGTTTGGTTAGGCAAATTATTAAGCGACCATACTGCAAGAAAATTCAATGGTTCAAAATACGTTTTTAAACAAAGCTACAAATGGCTTAAAATTTGAAAGTCGTTTTATATAAAACTTTGTTAAGAGTTAAGAGAAGTTATATGAGCAAGAAAGCGACTTTCTGAAAAGTCAACGTTTGGATCTCTAGAGATACATAAGATGTGCTTGCAAGATAGTTCTATCATCTTTAATTTTTTTCCCCTCTCTCTCTCTTTATCAGAAGTCAAGATTTGATAGTATAAATAAATGAAAGTCCAACTCAAATTCTGCTCACCACAAGCATTAGCTTGTTTCCCATTTGCACCAAGTCCGATTTTCTTTAGATATTTTTCAGCCATTTCCATGATGAGAATCCAAAACTCTCCCCATCTATCCCTAACTTTGATTATTCTTCTGCTAGCAGTATTAATCCAGATAGCGAGTTGCCGATATGTAAACCATGTGACAGCTGAAGAGACAGGACAAGGATCAAGAACCAAGTATACTTCAATGTTTTGGGAAAGCTTCTCTGCAATCGTCAGCTCTATGGAGTCGCACAACAAGAAGATCCACCATATGCACACGGTGTCACGCAGACTTGTCCCTGGCGGACCAAACCCCCTTCATAATTGACTGTACGCACAAATCTGCATTATCCATTTGTTTCTTCTTTGGTTTTTCAGACTGATCATAGTTTTTTTTTTTAAGTTATAAAGAGAATTATTTGCATATGTATATGGTTTTGTTTCTGTGATTTATGCATTCCAAATATTATCTTGTAGAGTACTTTTCAGATATATAATCAAATATTCTTTCACTCCACTAAATCCTCGAGCTTCCATAAATAGGTTGTTTCTGTAGCTTATTGTTGAAAAGGGTTAGTAAAATTTAGATGTCCAAATCTCGACTGAACAACAAAATGGAGGTCACAGGAAGTAAGCCCCGAGCGGGATCAACTTCTACAGCAAATTCAGACTAAACTGGATCTCTTCTCTTGGCAGGGGGTGTTTAGGAGGTATCTTTGAGCGCATGTTGATCATTTCATGGCGTGTGTCTTAATTTTTTTTTTTTTCCAACATTCTTTCATGATGGGTGCTTTTTAAAAAATAAAATAAATAGGTGTCAAAATTTGATTAGATGGGTACATGAATGACGGGATCATGCGCCCGTTCAAAATAAGACTTTCTTTCAAACAGGATTGGCTATTGGGGTCAAATGAGGATAACCTCCAAACAATCAATATTGAGAACTAGTCCTAGTTAATTAATGTGGACGCTTAAGCGTTTGAGGATGATAAAAGCAACAGATGAGTCATCAGTGAGGGCCACGTTGCTTGGCATGAATTTGGTTTTTCAGACAAGTTCTTGCATATTAGTTTGCGGAAGAGATAAGATTAAAGACCAAGAACATCATGTCTCTTGAGTACGTACAGGTGTTAAGAGAAGTCAACTTTTGGCTGTCTACAAGTACATAAGATGAGCTTGCAAGAAAGTATTATCATTTTTCTAGAGAGTTCAAGATAGATAAATTCAAGATAGATAACATATATATTCTCTAAGAAGGATATATATCCTCATTTTAAAAAAGTAGGTAGGGGTGGGCACGGTTCGGTTCGGTTCGGTTCAGTTCGAAATTAAGTAGAACTGATTTAAATCGGTTATTTTATAAAAAGAACTGAACTCAGACGGTTCTTTTCAGATCGATTCGGTTCGGTTCGGTTTTTTCGGTTCTGGACCTATTTTGAATTTTTAAATTTTTAGCCCATTGGGCCTCATGAATGTAATAATTTTTTTCAACAATTAATTTATCCTAATTTTATTACAAATATTAACAATAAATACAAAGTATTCAAAACACATTTTATCACTAATATCTTACTAACTATTAATAAGATACTCTCAAAATATGAAATATTAAAATTTCAAAATACATAACCAAACTCCAATACTCCATCTATATAAACATAATCATAATGTTATAAAGAGAAATAACATATGTTTGATTTGAATAAAATAAAAAAATAATTCGGTTTTTCGGTTCGGTTTTTCGGTTCGGTTTTTCAGTTCAGCTAAGTAGGGGTGGGCACGGTTCGGTTCGGTTCGAAATTAAGTAGAACCGATTTAAATCGGTTATTTTATAAAAAGAACCGAATAAAAACCGAATTAAAAAAGAACCGAACTCAAACGGTTCTTTTCGGATCGGTTCGGTTCGGTTCGGTTTTTTCGGTTCTGGGCCTATTGGGCCTATTTTTAATTTTTAATTTTTTAGCCCATTGGGCCTCATGAATGTAATAATTTTTTTCAACAATTAATTTATCCTAATTTTATTACAAATATTAACAATAAATACAAAGTATTCAAAACACATTTTATCACTAATATCTTACTAACTATTAATAAGATACTCCCAAAATATGAAATATTAAAATTTCAAAATACATAACCAAACTCCAATATTTCATCTATATAAACATAATCATAATGTTATAAAGAGAAATAACACATGTTTGATTTGAATAAAATCATGTTTGATTTGAATAAAATTATTAACACATGTTTGATTTGAATAAAATCATGTTTGATTTGAATAAAATTATTAACACATGTTTGATTTGAATAAAATAAAAAAATAATTCGGTTTTTCGGTTCGGTTTTTCGGTTCAGCTAAGTAAACCGAATACCGAACCGACATTTCGGTTTTTTTTACAAACGGTATATTCGGTTTTTTAAAAAAATAAAAACCGAACCGAATTAGAAAAAACCATCGGTTCGGTTCGGTATTTTTAACACTACGGTTTTTTTGCCCACCCCTACAGCTAAGTAAACCGAATACCGAACCGACATTTCGGTTTTTTTTACAAACGGTATATTCGGTTTTTTTAAAAAATAAAAACCGAACCGAATTAAAAAAAATCGTCGGTTCGGTTCAGTTTTTTTAACACTACGGTTTTTTGTCCGCCCCTAAAAGTAGGAATGTTACTTAGAAGGAAAAAAAAAAGTCTTTAATGTATATTTTTTTTAATATTCTAACAACACACTCTTATTTGTTTATTATGCGGACATATTATTAAGTCATATAGTATAATGGAATTAATGTTCAATTCACTACTAAACTATGTGGTTTAATAGTGTTCAATTAACTATAGAACCATATGATTTAATAACATATATGCATAAAAAAACAAAACTAAGATGCCCGCACTTGAGTATAAACGCACACATGCACACACGCGCACACAAATAGAGCCTCTCATGTTCGGATGCCTAAATGTGGATTTCGTGTGGATTCGTTATTACACCATATAATGTTATAGTGTTCTTGCTCAATTAATTGTAATAGCGAATGCACAAAAAATCTGCATTTAGCCATCCTAACTTGAGAATTTATACATATAATTTTTTTTATAATGAGGAAATTATTATTTTAACAAAGTGAAGATACCATTAATCCAAAACGCACACACACACACACACACACACACACACACACACACACACAAACTTCAATACACTAATAGAAAAAAAAAATAATTTCTAACGTATTGAAATATGTGTTTTTGTTATATTTTAGTGGCATCGAAGTAAGGATATATATATATATAAATACACATGGATGCCCTCATTTAGTATTATTATTATTTTTTATATGGATATGTTATTAAGGTCCTGTTTGGGATTGAAGTGCTGTAATTTTTAAATAACAGCTGTTGTGAAAAAAAGTTGTAACTATGAAATAAAATTTAATAATATATAGTAAATATAAATTTTAATTAATAATTTTGATAAAATTAAAGATATAACAAATTTTTTATTATACAAATGAAAAATCAAATCAATATAGCTTCTAAGCTATAACAATTAGTGTTTACCACACACTGTAGCATTATATCTTTTAAGATATAGTTGCTCAATCTCAATCACAAACGCACCATAAATCATATGATTTTATAATTAATTGAATATTAATTTTATTAAACTAAGGGTGGACAAAAAAGTCTGAGTCAATCGGCCCAAACTTACGGACTTTAGACCCAGTCCGCATTGTCAGGCTATTGACATATGTCAAAATTTTTAAAGTTTACTGTGAATGGACCTAATTAAGGATTTGTAAGCATTATTTGTAGTTTACTATGTTGTATTGCTAGTATTTTGTGTATTAGACTATTAGTCTATTATGTATTGAATAATTATTTTTAATTTAAATATTCCTTTTTTTTTAACTTTTAACTTTGTTAAAAATTTATTTAAAAATTTAACGGAGGCCTAAACTACGGACTTTCAGAGGGTTTGGATCTATTAACAATAACATATTCTGATTCAAGCTCACAATTTATTATCTCTAATTAAATTATATGATTTAATAATAAATTAAACATTCTCTCTATTAAATTATATAGTTTAGTAGTGTGTTTACATTAATATATATATATATATATATATATATATATATATATATATATATATTGGCATGAGAGATGGAGTCAATAAATTAAATCATGCTAAATCGTAGCTCACTGCAGTGACTTTGTTCCCTTTGTTACAAACTGCCAAATCGCACAAAAAAACAAGTCCCACTGGTTTCATTGTTCAAGCCTTCAAGAAAAAAATAGTCGTTGTTCAAGAAACAGGACAAGGATCAATAACCAAGTGATGCTTCAACAATGTTTTCAGTTTTTACAAGGCTTCGCTGTTAAGTTTCTTCTACGTCAATTGTCACTTTGGCTCCATTTTTTTTTAAGAACGTTAGCAGGAATAATGTATTTTATTCGACAAGAAATTTTTTGAACATGAAAAGCTTCAATTGAGCTTTTCAAAGTTCGATTGTTAAGACTCAAATTGGGCTTGTAGTCCAGTGGTGGACCATTGGCCTCATAGTCATGCTTCGAGTTCCTACGGACTCAACCTTCTCCAATTAAACATAATTGTGTGGAGATTTCTATAAACATCTTTCTCCCTTGCAAAATGCGAGTGGAGTAGAGACATCCCTCCTCCGTGAGGAGTATTTGGGATGGACATGTACTTCATAAAATAAAAATATAATAATATAAGTCCCATATATATATATTTGATTGTAAATATCAATGTAATAACCGGCTGTCATAGTAATTGTATATATATCTGTGTAATACAGTAATCCGATGCTTAATCAGTTTCAAAAAAAAAAAAATTTCGATTGTTAAGACTCAAATTGGGCCTCCGAAGGCCCATCAAATGAAAAGAAACGTAACGTACACCGCATTGAAGAAAGGACAGAAGAAGCCGAAGAATCGGAACCTTTTCTAAAATGCATTTTCCATCGCAGAGTCGAGCTGTTGTCTTCTCCAAGTACAGTGTACTGAATCAACGGCTACGTGGTCGTCTATGATTGGCATAAGTTACAATAATAGACTGCACTCAGTTTACGTGTGCGACAGTGGCATCCATTATCTAAAAAGGGCGAAAGAATACCAAGCTAACACACACACACACACACACACACAACACACTCACTCACTTTTTGTTCAAGAAAATATATAAATTTTTAAATACCCGTTTTATGCTTTCTTGTCATAATTTCTTTAATTAATATATTTATTTATTTGGAGAGATGAAAATTTAACTGAAGATATCGGAAATGTTCATTTCCAGACTCTTTATTTCTTATAATGGTGATTTAGGACAAATGAGTTATTATCTCCAATGTACACTGCGTCTTTATTTTAGGAGGAAAATGAGGTAATTGATAAGGCAATACAAAGCACTCGGTCACCATCACACACACTGGGAAAGGAAAAAAAGATTGCTGAGGAGAAGATTAAACATTGGAAAAGAGAGAGAGAGAGAGAGATATATATAAAATACTGCTAACAAGAAGTAAATTAATAAGAGCGAGTGGGCGGGGGGGTCACGTTTCGATGGCACCAACAGCAACACGGGAAATTTGGGAACACGTGGTAACTGTAAGAATCCCCACTTACAAGTCTTGTTTTGTCCGAACAGTAAACTCCATCTCCAAAATAGCCTTTGTCCTTGACTCGTCAGTCGTCACATTAACATACACATACAGCCAGCTGAGCTAAGAAAGAAAAATAAAAAGACCCGTTTTTTTTTTTTTTTTTTTCCCCTCTTCTTTTGTTTATTCCTTTTGCGTCTTGTTCTTACCGGAGACCCTGGGATTCCGGTGAATGGGTGACCGGGAAAACAGCGATGAGCTGCTGCCTGATGGCTGCAGAGTGGAGGTCCGAGTGAGAAAGAATGGTAAAAAAGACAAGGTAATTTGTTTAATTAACCGTTTCCTTTTATTTATTCTCTAATAATTTTTTACTCTTATTATTATTATTATTATTTTTCTTTTAGCTTCATGATTGTATGTAAAGATCTTTGCTTTCTCATTGATGGGTTGATCTTGATTTTACTGCTGGGGCTGCAATCTTTGAGGTTTTTTTTTTTTTTTTTAATTTTCAAAAAAAAAAATATATATATATATATCTATATGGTTACGTTTTTGTGGGTGAGAAAGCGGTTATAGCTTTAGCAATTGAAGATCTTTATCATATGTTTCTGGTTTGTTTCTGTTTTACTGTCGGGATACTTGTTCTTAGATTGGACTTTTCATTTGGGAGTAAAAGAGTTATCTTTGTGCTTTAAGAAGCAGTTTCTTCTTGAATTTGGAGCAACATTTTAGTATAAGTTTGACAGCTAGGGTAGAACGTTTGTTGGTGTAGTGACTTATGTTTACCTATGGGAAGAATTGTGGGTTGCATGTAAGTTTTAGCTTGTTTGTAAATTTTTCCGGAAAGATTTGATTTTCTTGAATATAGTGAGAATTGAAATGGTGGAGATAAACACCGTGTGCATGGTGTCTGGGTAGATAAATAACGAAATGGGAAAGAATTCTGTTTCATGGTTTCTCCACTGCATGTTAGTTTATTCATGTGGTTGTAATACGGAGGGTACAAAATAATACATGCGGATGCATGTAGGAACGGTGGCATTCTCCTGTATCAAGCAGGCAGTAATGGAAGGAAGGTTTTTAATAGATATTTTAAATAAGAATAAATTCGAGAATGTTTCGAGAAGGTTGTTATGACTGTAAGTATTTGAAAACAACTTCACACATATTTCTAATTTTTCTTTCGTGTCACTAAATCATCAAAAGTACTGACAATGGATTTTTTTTTTTAAATTTGATTATGTAGAAGTGTAGAAACTTTTGTTTACATATAGGAAGAATTATGGCTTGCATGTAATATTTAGCTTGTTTGTAAATTTTGAGGAAAAGGGTTAGTTTTCTTAAAAATTTACAAAGAATTGAAATGGTGGAGATTAAGACTGTGTTTCTTGTGTGAGATAGATAATGAAGAAGGGCACAAATCTGTTGCATGTTGTATGAATTGCATGTTAAATTTATAATACTGAGATTATTAATAATATGAGGATACATGTGAAGTTGTTTAAAAAGTTCATCGGCATTCTCATGTTGCGAGCAAGCCATGACAGAAGCAAGGTTATTGTTAATAAAAAATAAATAAAATTAAGGATACATTCAGGAATGTTTGGCAAAGCCTTTTGTGAGAGGAAGTATTTGAAAAAGCCTTCAAATGTATTTTAAATGTTTCTTTCACATCATTATTCTTTCTGGTTGTCTCAAATTAAAAGCCATATTTCAAACCAAGAGACTAACATATTTTTTTGTAGTTTTTAGGCAACCTAAAGTAGGTTAGTTGATTATATCATCATTCTCTGTGAGGGAGTAGCAATGTTTAAAGGCATCCTTTTTTGAGCTTTGGCTAAGTCATCCTCTTCGGATAACTTCCTCGACTGCACTTGCAAAAGCTTCCTTACTTTTTATTCTTTACCCCTTATGGTATTGTTATCTATTGGTACATATTCTTTGCAGCTTTATCCATATCTATGTACAATTCCACATTCTTCAACCTATTCTGACATTCTTCACTTGTTACTTTTTGTGAACATTGTGGTCGTTAAATTTATTAATAATTCTTACTGTGGGTTCATTAACAATTGAAAGTTATAACGGAAGAAACTGATTAATAAAGATCTATGGAGAATGGTTGACGGAATCTTTTGGTGGTGCTTTTTTCTGCTTTCTTTGGTGATAAATTAGTGTGTTTAAGATTGTTGGGCTCATTGCAGTGCAACTTGTTCCCTTGACTTATTTCAATTCCAAGGTAGGAGGTTTTCACTATCTCAATATTAAATCTGAAGAGACCTAGCAAGCAATCGGGGAAAAATAGTCTGTTGTCTCTTGCTTGACACAAGCTACTCAGTGTGCTTTTATTTGTTTTGTGATTTTTTTTTTTATCTCGCTTTTTTGTTTTCTGAGAGGAAAGTTGAATGTAGATCATAATCGAGAAGGACACACCCGACGGGTTACCTCCAGGCTGGACTAAAGAAATTAAAGTGACAAAGACAGGACGTAAAGTCCGAAGAGATCCGGTATTCAACTATCACTTCCATTTTTTGGTGTATTTTGGTAGTTTTAGCACTATTTTTTTCTTGCTGTTGTTCATTCTTTTGACTTTATCATGAGATTCTAGTTTTTGCTTGGCTGATTTTAGAGTTTATTAGTTGCTCAGAAAAGTTTTCATTATTTTGCTTTCTCAGTGGACAGCTGGTCCACTCCCTATAACGACTCTTCATCATTAATACAATTTATAGTTTTTTTTGACAAAAAAAATTGTTCTGACTGTTTAAATAAGGTACATTTCTAATAAAAAATTTATCTTCTGCAGTATTACATTGATCCTGCTAGTGGTTATATATTCCGATCTATGAAGGATGCAGTTCGATATGTTGAAACTGGCGAGATAGGAAGGTTGGCATACAAACCTAAGGATGATGGCAACCAGGATGAGGAGGACCTGGAAGATGATAAAGACAATGTAAGCCTGCTCATTATTGGGCACTCCAAGTCTATATATTTGTTTCATCAAGCAATTAAATGAGCTAGAGTATCTATCTTTGGATTTCAAATACATTCTCTATTTCTTGTTATTAATTGTTAAATCTATTCTGCAGATTTTTAGTAAGTAAAACAGTTCCCTATTGTGATCAAACATTACCAACAACAAAGTTTTTCCTTAGAATGATTAAGTAACGAGCTGTCTGTTATATTTTATCATGAAAAAACACCAAAATCCATTGCAACCCCTAATACACAATGGACATATAGGAGCACCAGAAACTAGAGGAAATAACAAATTATTTTACAATGAAATTACATGAAAGAACTATTTAAAGAAGATACTGGAAGCTATTTGAACAATCTCGGAAATCACTAGTTTGAGTTTCTAAATAAATCTGCAGTCCCTGAAATTCCCTTTATTACTTCTTATTTAGATACAATATACACCGCAGTTAACGGATATGCTCTGTGTGATCTTTTCTTGTTCGCACCCACCAATATCTTGCTAACAGAAAGCTCAGCAACATTTTGTGGCATCAACTGAAACACCACCTGAAAATAGAGGATATTAAATACTGAAGCTCGCTGATCAGTGCAAACGCAACTAGTATACAATCCATCTTTTTGTTGGAAAAAAGGACTTGAGATACTTTAATAATGCCATTGATTCTGCAAGACTACATCGATTTGTAAACATTCATTTTTTTAGGTTTGGTGGTGGCATATTAAACTGTGATGGAGTGCATGTTTATTATTAGATATTTCACTGCTGTTGGCCCATATGTTTATCCGTACTCGAATCATTACATTCTTGAAAACAGTTTTCGATATTTTCAACCTCCAAAGATGCCATATATACCCAATAATAGGACAAGAAAGTACTTTTAGTAACTTGCTTTGTCGAAATTATACATTCTTGCAGCATTTATGGCATTCAATTTTTTATTATTTTCCTTCTTTCCATGCAATGCCAGGTGGAACTGTTGTTTGCATTAAAATTCTCAGTTACCTATTTTTATTTTTATTTTTATTAATTTTATTCTTCTTGTCTTTTCTCAGTCGCCGACAGCTACCAAGAAACAGAAATTAGAAGTCACTGGGACAGAAACAGATATTACAAGCCAGAGTACAAAGTTGAGTGAGGTAGCGAAGGATGAAGATGCACTTGATTCTGCGGGTACGAGAGAATGCATATCCCACTCTGAACATACTTCTGGTCAGGGTAAAGTCCTAAATATCCATCTCAGCTTGACACATTGTTTTAATGTCCACTAACAAGGAGACTCTTCAATTGCCATGCAATCATTTAGGGAACTTGTAGCAAGCAAACAAGATACACCATTTGATCTTTTGTTATTTACAGTATCTGCTGATATTGGAGGATGTATTCTTGGTTTCCTTGGGTTCTCACGAATGTCCGTTACTAATTGAAATCTTGCCTTTAATATAAATTTAATGCATATTGCAGTTGAGGCTGGAACCGAGCTGAGGGGTTCAAACCTTTCAGAAGCCAAGGATTCTGACAAAATGGATTACAGGAAAGATTCTGATAAAAACGTGCTTTCAACTCCTGTAGTGGTAGTCCTCCCACAGGGGCAGTCATCAGATGTTGGGGAGATGATGGATGAAACTATGAATACCACACTTGGAAAGAGTAGGTCCAGGAAGAAGAAAGTGTTTGACTTGCCTCGTCGAGCTTCAAAACGACTTGCTGGGCTTGCACTTGATCCAACACCAGAACTAAAAACTAGTAATCGAGTGCGTCGTAAACAGTCGGATAAGATAGAAGCCAGTAGTACAGTTGAGGCTTTTTGCTCTGGCAGTCAGGTACATCTGGCATCACAGCAACCAGATCAGCTTGAGGCCAAGCCTGAAGCAAACTGCGCCTTTGACACTTCTAAAAGCACAGAAGTTTCCTCGGCTACAAGTGAGGCCAAGCATCCTTCTGGGGATCTGAATGCCTCTTCAGGAAAGATTGAAACGGGATGTAAGAGTGACCAGCCGCAAGGATGTGCTGTCGATTTGACTATGAAGCATCCAGACAATATTGAAACTGACATCGAGGCTGATAAGAATCCGAGTCCCCTTATTGACCTGCCTTTTGGGGATTTATTGTCAGACCCTTGTATTGCATTTGCAATTAAAACTCTTACTGGAGAAACTTTTGAGACTTCCAGTGACAAAGAAGTGTCGCTTGAATCAAATAGTGGCAAATCTGAGGGCTTTGCATTTTTGGAAGGGCAAGCTGGAAAGAAAAGGGAGAATGAAGGCGAGGAAAAACAGGAGAACCTAGCTACTTCAGAAGAACAAGCCGCAAATGTTGAAAGCAAACTTAAAACTGATGAGAAGCTGGAAAATCCCCTCGATTTGCCTTTTGCAGATATCTGGAGAGACCCATGTATTGAGTTTGCCATAAAAACTCTTACTGGTGCAATCCCAGTGGGTAATGATTGGGACGTCCAGGATTACTTCCAGCAGCAAATTAACTCATCACAAACACAACCGAATAACAACTTCTGCCAAACTGAGTTCTTGTGCCAGCAATTTGACTCCCTGGAGAAGCCCGTGTCAAGAGAACAAGCTCGGACAGGTAACTTAAGCATCCAAAATCCAGGTGGATCAGGTTTTCACCAACAAAGTGAAAAGAGGTGCAATGAATGCCATTGAAGGGCAATCTGCATGAACTAACTTCCAATTGTATAGTCAGAAAGCTTTGTAGAACAGTGCTTTAAACCTTTTCGGCAGTCGCTGTGCATCAGAAATTTTCATTGGGATACCGATGCTTAGTAACATTAGCTTCTTTTAGCCGGTAAACTCTCTAGTTAGCTTGACAGTCCAAATGTAATAAAAAAAAACCTTTTCTGAGTTTGGTAGTGCTAGTGTTTAGTTGAAGACTTGGAACCTTTTTTAAAAACTTTCCTGGAATTCCCTTCTTTTATTCTATTTTCTGTTTCTTCGTTGTTTGTCTAACCTACGATGTTGATCAAAGATAATGTTGTTGATCAGTGTTTAGTATTTCCGTTTCGGAATCCAGCACACAAGGGGAAATTTGGATTTTCATTATTCAATGCTGAAAAAAGCATTCTATTTTTAACCCCCTTAATGGCTAAAATGAACATTTTGAATATAAATATCTTTGAGTTATCTGTCATGTACTCGTGTTAGACTGTCTATGAGTAATCGGTAAGTAATTAATTCACAGAATGCTCGTTTATTTAACGCGACTTACAAGTATTTATATTTGAAACACTTATTTTTTGATAATAAAGTAAAAAGAAGAAGAAGAAGAAGAAGAAGAAGAAGAAGAAGAAGTGGGGTTGTTTTTGTAATAAGGTTGGATTTTTAGAAATTGAAAGAAAATTTTTTTTTTTTAAATAATGAAGGCCCTCCTCAGCAATAGATTAAACGACATCGTACATCTCCAAGGCGCCAGGACCCAACTGCTTGCCGCCAAAATTCCCAAATCAATGTTCTTCTCTTCTCTCCCACGAGCCCAAGGTTAAATTTTCATTTTAGCCTAATATTGCAATCTAGCTTAGAAAAATCAAGGCGAAAGAAAAAAATAAAATAGAGAGAGAGAGAGAAAAAAAAAATGCAGATTCGAATCAAGTGTGGCTGCGGTGCGGAGTCTTGTAGAGAATGGGCAATCATAGAATTACAAGGCTTCGTCGAAGTTCAACCCTCTTTTCAAGATCGCCTCCAGAACCTCGTCATCGGTGAACTTTGCCGACCTTCATCTCAGGTTTTAAGATTTTAATAATAAGATTTACGTTTACTTTCTCTACTTATTTCATCATCTGAAGCAGAATAATTGCAAGCATGCCCCTGATTCTGGGTTGTACTGTTTTGCTTTTTTTTCAGGAGAGCTATACTTTCACAGTTGGGTACCATGAACTGACGGGGTCAAAAGTGCCCTTGAAGAAGCCATTGCTGGTGCTGAAGAAAGTGAAATGTATGGATGTCGATCAGAGCTGTGAGGGTAGTTCAGCAGGGACGGATTTGGAAGTTGTTGGGATTATTCGACACCGGATTCTGTTCAACACCAGACCACAAGCCCTAATATCCAGTACCAGCAAGCTTCTTCTTCCCCTTTCTTAAATATGATTTAACTCTTAATTGTGCATTGCTAGTTTCTTGACTCTTGACTCATATGTGCCAGTAGTAAGTATTCAGGTTTGTTGCTGATTTACATTTTTTGGTTTCTTGAGGGAATATTTACGATGCAGCAAGCCTCCACTCTTTGTTTAATATCTCTTAACAATTACAGTTAATATAAACATGCATCTAAGTAGATTAATCTTCTAAGACTGGTTCGAAAAAAAAAAACTTAATCTTTTAAGCAACATGCATTCTTTACTCGTGGGGAAGTATAATGTTACAAAACTTACTCTTGTTTATTTTTGTACAATACCATCTTCATTGGATTACATTGTGCGACTTCCTTGCTCAAAAGAGAAATCAATTTACTTGACATTCCTTAGTTGAGCACTTATTTAACTTTACAGCTCTGCAACAGAATTAATTTAGTACCTAAAACAAGATCAATTGAAGCCTCCTTTCTCACCCTTTTGTTTTTGTTGTTTTGTTCCAGAACCATAACCTGTTGTGAAGAAAAGAGCTAATCCGCAGCTTCTCAGTACTCGTCAAGTAGAATGGAATCCATTTGCATCAGTGGGTTTGAGTTGAAGCAAGTGCTTTTAATTTTCAGTATTAGCTAAATGTGTCAATCTGCCAAGCCAGGCTTATAGACTATAAAAGACTATTCATGTCACAAGAACATAAACCTTGTGTATATTTCTGTCATCATTGAACATTTTGACAATTTAAGGCTTTAAGATTCTAATACAAAGAGGCGACACAGGTAATCTCTTCATATGGGTTTTGCCCATGGAATTAGAATCAAAACTTTCAAGAATTAAGACTATTTGAATCCCACAACAATTAAAACAAGAAAGCACCGATTGGTAGAATCAACCTCTAATCATGGCAAATTTTAATGTCAATCCTGATTTATTTACAGAAGCTACAAAAGGCAGAGGACATCAGCTGTGATTTAATATAATGTTCCTACTAAACTGAACCAGTACTTGCACCAGCACGAGCTCTCAACATTTCAGTTCTCTTGCTCCTCTCCATTACCTCGACCAACCACTCTACACTTTCTTTTATTCCGAATCTGCAACCAAATTTCAAATGCGATCACTTCTGCTGTTTAGGTGCACATTTCGGTGCCCAAAAGATTGTTGATATGGAATAAGGAAAATTTGACTACAATCCCAACTCTATACAATTATATATGCAAGATCAGATTGCATATTTTACTAGCTTTTTGTCTTCCTGTGAACCATCTAACTTACCCATCATAACCTGACACTGCTTCAAACATGCAAACCCGTTCATCCAACTTCTTAAGGTCTAGATATCGTGCTAGTTCATCAGCTGATACAGCATCAGGAAGATCCTGGCATTGAAACAACTCACAAAATGACTACTGATATTGGAAAATTCAACAAAGAAGATATAACAAAATAAATTACCTGTTTGTTTGCTAGTATCAAAAGTGGCGCTCCTTGCAAATCCTCATTCCGAAGAACCTTTTCTGGTATGAAAAAATTTAAGATATGAGTACATTGAGGTATTGCAAATTCCAACCTTCCTCACAAGAGACTGAGAATGACAAACTATTCAAAAGTTCCATATAACTTGCCTAGAGCAGTTTTTGAATCTTCAAAACGTGAAGGGCAAGCAGCATCAATTACAAATACCACAGCATGTGCCTCTTCATAATATTTCTCCCAAATTGAACGAAGGCCAGGCTGAAAAAAATCATCAATGACCAGGACTTCAGGTTTGCAGTGGATAATATATAGTCCACAAAAGTTACACATCAAGAATGTAGCTAATTTTGTCTATCAAACAAGACAATCATAAGCAGTTAGCCTCACATGGAGCAAGAAAACATCCTTTTCAGAACCTAAATTTTCAGCTCCTCTTTCCCATTTTGATTTTAAAAATATGAAAATTGACAGCTAAGGAGGCCTGAAGACTAAAATCAGCTGAATAAAGCTGGATGCCGTAAAAGTCAAAATTTAAAAGCCTAAGGAAACCTGAAGCTAGTGTTTCCAGAAATGTAATATCATGAAAACTGTTAGTTCTAGCATGAATCATTTTAATAGGTGGAAAATCACAGGGCTAAAATATAATTGACCAGTACAAAACAACTGTAATTAATCATGATAGATTTTATTTGAGACTACTTGTAGAAGCTAAAATGTTTTCTACTATTTCTTAGCCATCTCCAGACTAATAAGTAACATTGTCAGTGTGAACTTGATTATTTATACCAATAATGAAAATCAAGAAATTGTTACATAACTGAAAACAACACATAATAAGCAAGCAACTCTTAAAGCTGTTAGAATCAATAAAAATCAAGATCTACCACATATCTGCTAATCATAACCACAACCATGTTACTATAGCATGAGGAAGCAGCACCTCTGACTTATTTAAGTGTAACTGAAAATAATAATAATAATTATTATTATTAAAATATTGATGGTTTCGCTCACATGCCTGACCACCCAGATCCCAGAAGACCAGCTTTGAATTTGAAACTTCAATACGACCAATATTCAGTCCCACAGTAGGAACAATTCGATCAGGTGGGAGGCCTTCCACATTTGAGTAGACAGACTTCAACTTCTCCAACAAAGTCTACAAATTAAAAGATAATGTCATGAATTCAACAGATACATTCAACATAGATAAAGCCAAGATAAACGATTAATATTGATGGAGTTTCGGAGAAGCAAAATGTAACAACTATAATTAAGAGAAGTCGGCAAAGCATATTACCGTTTTCCCAGCCTTGTCAATTCCAAGAATGAGCACATGAAACTCAGTCTTAGTAAATATATACTTCCAAAGTCCATAAAACAGCGAGAACATCTCTAACTTCTTTAACGTTAATTTGTATTTATTCCCGCTAACCTTCAACCGTGAGAAGAAAAGGGCTTCATAATACCAAAGTCTCACTCATGTACACTGCTTGAAAAAAAATAATTAATAAGGTCCAATTATTAAAAAAAATTATTAATCAAGACTGGTCAACAAAAAAAAAAAGAGCCAAATCAAGGTATTGAAGTTGAATTCATGTAGCTCAATCTTTGTTTACTCTTAATCACATATTAGTATAGAAATATGATTATCTCACATCCAGAAATTATTAAGGTCCAATTATTTCGAACATCCAATCTAAAATACAATTGACATGCAACAAACACTCTGTGGCCAGTTTAAATTCATAGCAAACACTTATGCCAGGAAAACTTGAAAAAAATCTCATGCATTAAACTTGTAAGACCTCAATTATACACACGTACAAATAATGATAGGAAATCTAGCTACTGAACAACTGATCAAACTTATGGCCTCAGATAGTGTGGAGGAAAGCCAATTCCAACTATTTCAACATTGACGCTTAGCAGAGGACCTGAAGTGTTTGATAAAAATCCACTTTTACTTGGAAGCTAATAATATATCAACCACTCTTACTTACCAACTACAGCATCTATTCTACAACAGCAGTGGATTAAAAGCCACAAAACCTCAATTCCAAACATACTCTTTGTCAGGTAGACTTGCTTTTAAACTACATCTCTAATTGTAACTGTAACTGCATTCAGGGAAAGACAACTTATGCAATTTTTTTCTTCAATCAAGCTTCTTTTTCTACCAATAAAACTACATCCGAAGCATCCAAAAGAATACAACAGTTGGATCTTAGTTTTAACAAGAAGTGAAAATTCAACAATAGATTTTGTCGTTAACATGACACTTCTTATTATCCTAGAGCATATGATCTTAGAGCCAAACCAATGAAACAGCCCAATTTAATTACATCGAATTATACATTCCATATTCTTGGAATGTCTAAAAAACCAAATAGGAGCAAAAGAATAAACAAATTGGATCTAATCACAAAGTATTACAGCTACAAATAAATAATGTGCTAAAAAATGAGATCCCATCTACCTACTGAGGAAAACAAACCGACCCACAATCATATACGATTTAAAAATGGAAATTGAACATAAACCCAGTAATTTTCCAGCAATGGAAGTAATATTGCCAAAGATAAAGAGAAAAAACGAGATCAAGGAAAAAGGATCACGACATTACATGTTACATATTCATGTATAATAAAGCTGGAGCTTGGAGATATTAATTCAAATAGACAAATTTTATTCGCTTAAGTTGAATGTAAAATAGATCAAAAGCGCGTACTTTTGAGAGATTGAAGAAGAGAGCTCTCGGCAATCCCTCCTATTGGCTCTGCATATGAGAGCTTATTTTAGGTATCGAAGTTTTTATATATTGTTTTTCTTTTTCTTCTTTTTCCTTTTTTTTTAAAAATTAGTTTATTCTTTTATTTACTTATTTTGATACGATATTCCCAATTTCCCATACGATACTCCTCTCATTAAAAATCACGCCACAAGAATAAAACTCCATGTGATGTTGCATGTAGCAGAAGTTTACACCCAAATTTTTTCAAGAAAAAATAATTTGGATAAAATACACATTTTTGTTTTAATAATTTTAACTCATTTCATATTAAAAAAGTAACTTTTTTTTTTAATTATATGATCCTAAAAAGCTTGTTTATTGATGTAATTACATTATAATCGTTAAAACTAGGACAAACAATTTAATAATTTTTTACTGTGAAATTATTAAAAAAAAAGTTCTTACTTAACTTTATAAAAAGGAAAATTATCTATTAGAATAAACTCTATTTAGATTATCTCTATTTAATGAGTAATGAGTTACCCTAATTAATTTTAATTGAGATTAAGGTGCTAGAATTTTTATTTATTTATTGAAAAATAATTTTGATTAAGGGACATATAACTTTTAAAATAATTGTTGTTAGCTGTTCTGTAAAAATTATCAATTAAAAAAAATTAATTAAATATTTAGTAAAATTTTACTTTTAAAAGTACTATGAGTTTTATAATTAATTGTATGTGTTTGATAAATCTTATTATTAAACTACTGTAAAAATATAAATGACTAAATTAAATATAATATTAAATAAAATTTATTTATATATTTATAAACACATATATATAATATTTTTATTGTGTATATATAATAATTAATAACTAAAATAAATATTTTATATTATTTATTTTATTTTTTATTCTATTACCTCAATATAATTAGTAATAATAACAATCTCTTTAATGATTTTATTTATAAATCAATAAGAATAATTTCAAACTTTTATAACATATATCAAGATTTCTACGAAATTACTCTTTTCTTATTTTTTAAAACTTATAGCGATTTTACTAAAAATAATTTTTTTAAAAATTTTCTAAATACTAATTTATAATTTTCAAAAACATTTCTCAACTTCTCAAAGACAATTCCAAAACGGACGCTAATTCTTTGACATTCTCTGCAAATTTATCCAGGAACTTACAGAGTAGTTTTTTTTTTGAATACTGATTAATCATCATATTACTGCATTATACAGATATTTACAACTGCTATTATAGCAGATATATTACACTGATATTTACAATTAGAAATACATGATTGAGATTTATATTATTACATTGAATTCTGTGAAGTACATGCCCAGATAAATAATCTCTTATAGAAGAGGGATGTCCATACTCCACTCGTATTGCACGAAAAAAATTTTTTTTTTTTAAATATTAAATAAATAAATACAGCAACTCACTACTCCGACCAAGGCCGAAGTGGCACTTACAGAGTAGTTGAAAGGACGAAAGAAGTCAAATCAACGGAAATTTGCGGTCATTCCACTGCAGATGGATAGATGATAGCCCACCCTTGCTGTCCGATTTAATTAAACCGCCAAAACATATTGTTTCGACCGACAAGGGCATTATTGGAAATAAAAAATAGGTCAATATTACCTGATAATAGAAAACGGGGAGCACACGCGGAATAAAAACTTCCCCAAGGACGTTTTACTGGTAAAAGTTTCTCCCATTCAAATCATTATTATCTTTCTTTCCTTTTTTTTTTTTTTCTTTCTTTTTCTAAATTTCATTTTCCTTTAACAATTTTTATTTTCCTGCATTTTCTCGGTTGACAAACAGACTCGTAAGGATCCGTTTTTATCTGATATTTCTCCTATTTTGTAAGATACATGCAGTTTATTTCAGAATTTAATGATCCGTGGCTTGAATTAGTTTGATTAGTTTCATATATGTCTCGATTCATGAGCTATAGATTACTGTGCCTGATTCTTGCTATATATATATTAATTATCCTAGCTTCAAATTTAGGTTTTAACAAGTATTTTATGGATAAAATTTATTTTTAATTACTATTTTTCCTTGATTTTGGTAAGTTTCTTTATCATGATCTCATTAAATAGTGGATTCGTCTTCTTAGTGCATTTAATTATTTTTTTTCAAAATTCATACAAGCTTAGATTTAGAGGTTGAAGTTTCATATACTAATTCAGGTATCAAGAGCATCGAGATGCAATTTGAACAGATGAAGGCTGAAAAGTTATGTTGACATTGTATGTATAGACGTTTCATATTCC
>NW_006261964.1:28735834-28794266 GCF_000493195.1 Citrus x clementina | reverse complement strand
GGGATGGATCCCTTTTCTGGCGTATGAAGTAGCATTACACCATTATGACTTTTAAATGTGCTTGCTCAGTTCATTTTTTCTCTTGTCTTGTATAATGTTAATCGACTGAAACTGTTTCTTTTGGGTGTTAGAAAGAGCATTTTACCCTTCAATATTGTTGGTTGAGAAATCGATGGCAGCTATGCATATTTAGGATTTCAGAGAGTCTTATTCATCATTCTAATCTTGTAGAAAGAGCATTTAACCCGTCAATATTGTTGGCTGGGAAACGGATTGCAGCTATGCATATTTAGTCATCTTGTCCCCTGGCCTACAAGAACAGTGATATTAATGGATATGTAGAATTTGTTAGTCTATTGTTTTATATCTCTTCTACCAGATAGCGCAAGTACTTTTTACTTGGCATCAAAATTTTAACAAGTGCTTTCGTTTGTTTTTTCCTTGATATCAGGTCGATTGAGTGATTGCCTGGCTTGCTCTCTGTGTTGAAGAAGATAACTTGTCTTGTGAAATGAAGTAATTTATGCAAACTTTTTAACATAACATTTTCCTTTCTTTTAAATTTTTTGGTTTAGGATGAATGCGGACTATTTTTGTTAGTATTTTACAATTTGAAGAGAATGACTGTAGTTAATGCATTATGTTGGGTTCCTTGATGACCATCATCATACATTAGCTGCAATGCCTGTACTTCACATCATGTCTTTTAGTAAAGTAGTTATATATGCAATCTGGTCAAAGTTGTGAAGATTTGATATCATAAAGATGTCTTGAGGGAAATTGTGCAAATTGGGAATTACATGGTTGGCTTAGTTTAGGTATTTTTGGTATATTTAATGTAAAGAGAACCTTGCTTGCTTAGTGCCTGCTTGGTATAGCTTATCTAATGGTCATAAGTACTTATTTAATTCCATAAGCTCTTATCAAAATTTTTATTATTGTTTGGCTGTCTTTTAGTAGAGCTTTTAAAGATTAAATAAGCTATTTTGCCTCTACTAGCAAAAGCTGAAATTTTGAGCTTTTGGGAGTAGAGATTGAAAAGCTTTTTTTAAATGTTAAAATATCTTAAATATCATTTACATATTTGACAATCTTATTTCATTCTTTTCATAACACAACTTTAAAAAACTTGCCTATTGAAGTAATTTTATAATTTGTAATAAAAACTCTCATTGATAACCAAACAACTAAAAGTTTTTGGGTAAAATCTCTAATTGTAAAGGCTCTACTAACAAAAGCTCTACTTAAATAAACTCTATTTGGAAAGTTATAACGAACAGAACCTTACGCAATTGGAATTTTTTAGTATTACAGAAAAATTAATGTTGTAATTATTTAAGGCCTTTAGAATATCTTATACCGTTTTATATATATATATATTCCTTTTCGAGGTAAGACCACCGTTTCTATTGTTTCAGATAAATACTTTGCAAACCCCTGCCTGTCCTTTTCCAATTGGTCCTTTAATCTCATTACTTTTGAACTTTGGCATTATACTGTTCTGTTTTTAAAATTTGACATCTCACACGGACAAATTCAAAAGTTGTGAAATTCTTGCATTCAAATTAGATTTTGCTAAGTGCAAAAAGGTTTTAATAGCTGTCAGTAAACGATGGTAATTTGTTTTCTGTTGCTTTTATTCTTTCTTCCTCTCACCACAAGGTTTCCCACTGTTTGCTTGTGTAAGATATTATTTTTGGTTAACCATCGTATCAGACTATGCAAAATCAAATGTCTGAAGTTTATTGGATTAACAGGGGGCGTGTGAGGTGGGATGAAGATAATCTTGGGGAAATTGAAGCAAATAAACCTGTAAGGCAGAAAATTACTGAACCCAAGACACCGTATCACCCAATGATTGATGATGATGGTATGTTGATCTCAATTTTGTTTTCACTTCTGCAGAAGCCATACAAACGATGTGTATTTTTAGATATTTTATCGTAGTTAGTGGATGCCTATATGCTAAAATGCTTATTGACTAGGATGGAAATTGGAATTGTGGAGTTGTTACTTCTAAGTTGGGCTAAAACTATTGTTACCATTACCTGGTGCTGGGTAATATTTGGGGTGTTTGATAAAGATAAAGGGATATTACATTGTCAGCCCTCCTTTTGAGCTGTTTAGCAATGAAGAGGTATATTCCTGACCAGTGCCATTTGATATTTTTTAACAATAACAGATTATACCTCTCCTAGACAAGGTAGCTTTGATCAGTGTGTTGACGCCATTGCTGATGGTATGAATGCTGAAGAGTTGAGGACAGCTTTGAATGATGTGGCTTCTTCAAGTGGGAAAACTACAGGGAAATCTGGCTGGACATCTTCTGAGGACGAAGCAGATCCCATGGAAGAAGAAGATGAAGGTTTTCCATTTTAGTTTTTCCTATTTAAATTTAGTTTTTTCTTCAGCATATTGAACATTTTTGTAATTGCTTTTGATGACTGTGTTGTGTGTGTGTGTGTGTCTAGAGAGAGAGAGAGAAAGTAATTTTACAATAAGGAACTCCTTTATGTTAATAAACGAAGGGACAAGCTAAAAGACAAGCATTTTGAGATTAATCTTCTGAAATTACTTAAATGAAGATAAAGATGATATTGTTGCATTTGGCTTCTAGTTTTAGTTTGGTTTTTGAATTAATTCTTTGTTGGGTAATGCCTTAATTATATTAGCCACTCTTGTTTGTGAGGTGTGGTTGACAGATCCTTTCTTTTGTTGTTTCAGATTCGGAAATGGATAGGGGTTCTGTTTCTTTTAGAGAGCACAGAAAAGCACACTATGATGAGTTTCTGAGAGTGAAAGAACTCCTGCGTGAAGGCTCTGTACTTGAGGAAGAAGATGAAGATAATGGTAATGGGAAGGCAAATGATGGGATATGTGATTCATCTTCATCTTTAAGCGCTGGTGTGAAGTGTATAGACATCGAGAGAGACACCGCCACCCCCCAATCTGAACCTCCAGCCAATGGAGCATAATAACTCAGACAATTCCAATTTAAGATGTGACGCTGACTATTTTGACATGGTGCTTACTGTAGTTTCTTTGTATGTGTACAAAACAAGTACGTGACTCCCATTCTGTGTTTCTTGTACTTTGCTTGGAAATGGTTTTTTCATTTTCTCATTCTGTTTTTTTTTTTTTTTTGACAAGTCATCCGCCTCTGCGTGCATGTTCTTTACCAAATAAACAATGTTAACATCAAGGTTTTGGCTGCAATACCTGCCTTAGTTCGGGGAGTTTCATGCTGGTGAGGGCTCAATTGTGGGGGGTGATCTTTATGATGTATTTTCTCATTTATAATGTTAATGATTGTTTGTTTCACCAAGAAAACGGTCTACCACTGAGCTAACTATCCTCAGCTTCCCTAGTGTCGGGCTGATGTGGGCAAAATTGCATGGGATGGTCGTTTTTGATGTAATTTGTCATTTATATCATAGCTGCTTGTTTCACCAGAGAGCCCTTGGAGCATAAGTTTTGAAAGTCTGGATCCTTTGTTGGGTTTGTTGTTGAATGGGTGGTATGCTTCATTTTGTTCTGACGTTTCAGAAAAAACACAATTAAGTCAACAGTAACTCCACAACCATTCCACAATCTCACACATCAGCCACGCGTGGTGGATAGAGCCTTACATCTCTATATAATAAATTAAACCCTGAAAGCCAACCGGCCCAACACAAAGACAGAAAGAGTCTAGTGTCAATGGCCTCTGAAAACTCGTCTTCAATGTCGAGTCTAGCTTCTCAAATCTGTAACCAAATAGCCTCAATCTTCTCCAAACCCACAGCGCCACACCCACCACCGTTAGATATCATGGTGGCCGAGCTCACCAACACAGCAACCCAAAAGGGCAGCGTTTTCCTCTACGGAGTTGGCCGTGAGGGTCTCATGCTAAAAGCACTCTGCATGCGCTTAGCCCACCTCGGAATCTCAACCCACTTGGTTTTCGACATGACCACTCCCCCAATCTCCTCTAACGACCTCCTTATCGCCTCCGCTGGGCCCGGAGGATTCTCCACCGTGGATGCCATATGCTCGAGGGCACGATCGTATGGCGCCAGAGTGTTGCTGCTGACAGCTCAGCCAGAAAGCGGGTCCAGCGTGAAGCATGCTAGTGTTGTGGCTTATGTGCCAGCGCAGACCATGGCGGATGATGACGATGAACAAGGGAAAGAGAAATCTAGGCCGTTGATGCCGATGGGAAGTGTGTATGAAGGAGCCATGTTTGTGTTGTTTGAGATGGTGGTGTATAAGCTTGGTGAGGCCTTGGGACAGAGCCCTGAAGCTGTTCGGTCTCGCCATACCAATCTTGAATGAAAAATGAATGTGTGGCAAAAAAATGTCTTATCCAACTTTAACAAACTATAGTTGTGTAGTAGTCTTGTCCTTTGTGTACACTTCTGTTGGTTTCTGAAACTCAAAGACTCCGATGGTAATGTCTTTCCTCTTTAATTAACGGGATTAAGAACGAATAATGGTTTGTTTTGGATTTACTAACCCTGTGAGGCCACTCTGCCTTTGGCGGGTGGTCAGGGCTGCTGCTCTCCCCCACAAACGTACGTATTGTGGGGTAATTAATTTCTTAATTATAATGTATAATTGGATGGAAGCAGTCTTTTAACTAGTCTTTGATAATAGTATGATTTATAAATATGAGATATGGTATTATATAATATGAGTTGTAGTTGTGATAAACAAGCCCACTTCGATCCCTTAAGAGTCCTTTAATTGCATGTACTGAGTTAGCGTTTGTGCTCTGCTTGGCACAAACAATCTGAATTATTGGACTTTCAATTGACAAATCGTGGTCAGCACCAACATCTGTAGCACTTATATGCGGTTACGCCATCACCAAAATTGCTAGTCTGGAGAATTCAAAAAAAAAATTAAAAAATTGCTTGTCTGGAATGTGATGGCTGCTGTGATATCGCATCAGACGGCAAGCACACAGGAGCCTGCATTGTTTATAGCAATGTCCTTGGCAACTCTCAGCCTCTCGGGCCTCAGCACAGTGCCGCCTCAATAGCAGCCCTGAAGGTATAACATCACAGACGGTGAGAGATCGAGGAGGTTGGTTAGCTGATAATCTGCGCCGGGCATCTGTACACATGAGGTTGTACAGAATACAAGGTGTGTCGTCTTTGATTTGGGCTGACCCCCACTCTTTGATAGCTGCTGACGCTACTTTTGCACCTGGTTTTGGTACTTCTTCAGGCACTATATCCTGACGCTTGTTGGGCGAAGAAGCCATGTAGGTGCTTATATTTGGGTTTTGTTTCATCATCTCTTCAGTCAAGTGCACATAACGTTTTCTAATAATTGATTTTTCAACTGCAAATGCATATAATAATTTTGGATCAGAATCCATTCATGATTTTAGCTTTTCACGAGAAAAATGATTGAAAATTAATAAATGAAAATATAATAGTAGTTAAATCTTTATCTTGTACTTGTTGACACTTAGCAAAACAAAATAGAGTGATGGTAAATAAATATAACTCTAAGATAGGTTATCAATTTCAATTCAAACATGGGTTTGATTTACACTCCATGTACTGAGAAATATTTACCATTCGAAAAGGGAAAGAGGAAAAAACGGAGTCTTTGTTCAAAGAAATGCATTGAGAAAGGGCAGATGTCTAGGTATGTAATACAATATCTTCAAATCGTCATCAAGAAAGAGGATTGTCCTACAAAATTTAAGTTAGGGATGGGCATCGATTCAGTTCGATATCAGGATAAACCGAAATTTTTAATTCGGTTCGGGTCACAAATTCAAAACAAAAAACTTATTGATTTTTAAGGAAAATAAAAACCATACTAGAATCGAGAGTTCGATTATGTTCGGTTTCAGTTTTTTCGATTCAATTTTAGTTTTTAAAGGAAAAGAAAACTAATTCCAAGCAACACACACACATATTAACACAAGAAAGCAAGTTAGATTACCTGGTAGCAACAAATTGGAAACGGTAGGGGCAAGGCCAGCGGTAGTGGCAGTGACAACAATAGTAGACTGGAGATAATAAGATGGATGTCAAACCTGAACGAACAAAGGTCATGGTCGCAGTAGTTGTGGTGAAGCAAAGGTCATGATTGGCAGCGACACTGCGAGTTTGTGGCAGTGAAGATTCGGCAATTGGCACTTGGCAGCACCGCATCAACCAGCAAAAGTTAGGAACTTAGGGAGTTAGGGTTCAGTTATGTGAACTGAATTGCGATTCAGCTAGCACTTGTCAGTGTGTGTATGCGTGCATGCGCATTTATAAATAAATGCAATTGATATCAGTTTGGTTTGGGTTTTATAACTTTTGATCCGAAAACTAAATCGAACCATTCAGTTTGCTTCGATATTTATTTATTTCGTTTTTCAACTTAAAAAATACCAATATGAAATCGAAAAAATAAACAGAACTGATATTTTTGGGTTTCAGTTCAATTCTGCCCACCTCTAATTTAAGTAAGGTGTCATCTTGACACCAAGAGTAGGAGTAAAGCCACTTGATTTATAGCACTACCTCGTTGTCATAAAGGTGTCACCTCGGCACCAAGCGTAGAAGCAAAGTGTCTTGTTCGCATCACCTCTTTACCCACAAAAGTGTTACCTCGGTACCAAGTGTAGAAATAACACGCTTTGTTGGCGCCGCCTTGTTGCCTCAAAAATGTCACCTTCGCATCAAGCGTAAGAGCAAAGCACCTCGTTGGCATTGTTTTGTTGCCACGAATGTGTCACCTTGGCACCAAACGTAAGAGCAACGTGTCTTGTTGGTGTCACTTTGTTGTCATGAAGTGTCACCTCGACACCAATTGTAGGAGCAACTTACCTTATTAGCGTTGCCTCCTTCCCACGAAGATGTCATCTTAGTACCACTGCATTAGGAGAAACACACCTTATTGGCACTGTCATTTACCAAGAAGGTATCGCCTTGACACCAAGCGTATGAGCAATACACATTGTTACCGTCACTTTATTGCCACGAAGATGTCACCTTAGCACTGCCTTGTTGCCACAAATATGTCACTTCAACACTAAGCGTAAGTGCAACACACTTTGTTGGGGCCACCTAATTGCCATAAAGGTGTCAACTCAGCACCAATGCATTAAGAGCAATCCACCTAGTTATACAAAGGTGTCATCTCGGCACTACTTCGTCATTACAAATATGAGATTTCATCTTGACATATGACTAAAGAAGCATTTCGATTACCCACATTAAATGCCTATCAACATTCGTTTCTAAGCTAAATGCAAGTCATTAGATCTAGAGTCAGTGTTTGGCAAATAGGGTGTAATGTTAGTTGGCGTGGGATCGAGGTCTTGAAACAAGAGTAAAGTGACTAGTTGATGTGCCACTAAAGAGCAAGTAAGCGTGGTTATTTAATTAATCAAACATATAATGCCCTAATGATGTGTGTACGTGGAAGAAGAAACCAGTGCCTAAATGATGCGCGTACTAAGTGGGTATAACTCTTCTTTCTCCATTTGCCTATAAATAGAGGAGAAGTTGAAGGTAAAGGGATGGACAATCTTTTGTCTTCCTATCTCTTTTTCCTTTCTAAATTTCACTCTCTCAAACTTGAGCGTTAGATTATTTCATCATTGAACACCACTAGCAACTCTAATTGTGTTTGTTTTATAGGCACTGTCACTTGATTTTGAGGTTGACTTGTTGTCTGGTGAAGATCTTAACCTCATCTTTCATTATTCTCTTTATGTATTTCTCTTACTAAATTATTTGTATTCTTAATGTGGAGTATAATTTGAGTTGTATAAATTTTTATATGTATTTTAATGTGTTCCTCACAACAATATAAAATCATGAATGTTTATCAAATTTTTGTGGTCGCATGTTCAAAATTTTGGCATCAGCAGTACTATTACTAATAGAAATGGGGCGCAAAATCAATAAAAACTAGGGAAAATAATATTTTGTGCATAAAACAATTTGCAAGTATCATTTTACAACAATATTTTAGCAATGACTGTTTTTATATGTGCACTACTTTGTACATTATTTAGGGTATCAATTAAGGTTGGAATAGGCTTTTTCAAGCCCATGCCCAAGTCCATTAAAGTAAAAGTGTAAGGGTTGGGCTTGAGTTGGGCCAATTGCGGGCTTGGGCTGGGCTTGGGCCAAGCTTGAGCATTTGCTTGTTTTTAAAAAAAATTTAAAATTGTTGTAAACTCGAAATGAGTTAATAATAATCAGTTGTTATAATCAACAATGAATTAAAGAAAATAAATATTTCAAAAATAAAATAATAACTAAAGAAAATAAAGCAAACAAAATTTTATAGATTTAAATTTTTGTACTGAATTCTCTAATTCACGGACTCTCTTAATTAATTAATACTTAAAAGAGATTTTAATATTATAATTTTAAATATTTTGATTCATTATTAATATATAAATTAAGGATTCAAGCTTTCTATTTTTATGTTTCAAATTTAAATTTATTATTCTGATTCATAATTTTTTTTTAAAAAAATATAGGGTTTGGGTCTGGCCCGAACTTTTTTTACTAAACCCTTGTCCAGACGCTCATGCGAGAGGACTGGACCAAAACCAGGAAGAATGGATAGGACCGACCTGGAGTTTTTTATCATCTCCACAATTGTTCTTCTCCTAAAAGTTACAGTTACACGCCCAAAATAGTGGAAATGTCGTTACTCTAAAAGTTCGTAAGACTTTAGATGATCTAAAGAACATCCTAATTCGTGACTGTAACCTACATGAACAGGTCCTATAATGTTTACGCTTTTACTAATTATCAACTTTTGTAACATCTCGTTACTCCTTAACATTAGTCAAGTTTAACGGACAAAAGACATACCACCCGCAAGATAATTACTTCCTTTTGATGAAAGTTTCGACATCCCCAAAGTGGTAATAAAAGAATTTGGATACAATGCTTACTTACTTCTTGGTGTTATTCGAACCAAACTCGATTGATTCAAGAAAGTTTAAACAACCCAAACCACCAATTGTTGTATTTGAATGAGATGATCTTAAACTTGTAATCCTCGAACCAAAACGCATTTTATTTCTGTTTGGACATTTTTACCCATTCCTATTTTAGAGTGTTTTGAGTAATCAATTTACCTGCCAAGAGGGCATGGGCGGAGTTAGGGGAAAAATTCTACGGGGGTCAAATTTAAAATTTTAATTTTTTTGTTGTTATATATGTAAAATTATAATTCTACAGGGGTTAATATAAATATTTTACACTAATTTTTCACTTTAAAAAAAAAATTAATATTTTTTAAATTTCTACGGGAGCCACGGCACCCTCTAGCCTTATACTAGCTCTGCCCTGCAAGAGGGGCTGGAATGAAGGAAAGTCGGGCTAACAAAGTGCAAAATCGACATCCAGCTTTCAGATAAAAATTTGCATGCATTGGTCCTTTTTATTTATTTATTTATTTATTTTGACCTCTTATGATTATAGCCACTAGAAAGATTACATCTGTAACATTCCCTCGCAATGGATAAGGATAAGAAGGTCATTACGAAACGCCAACAGAGAAAAATAAAAAAAAATCAAAACCCAGCGGCATCTCACATCCGGAATCTAGATAGCGGTCAGCATCTCATCACTCGGGATCAAACCCCCCTCAAGATTTTTTTTTAAAAAAATATTTTTACTTTTCCTTTTTCGGTTATTTTGTTTTAATTATATAATATAATAAATGAATATACCACAAAAATATCTTCCAGTTCTCGATTGGTGCCGGAGATATTTTCACTTTCTTTTCACCAGAAATCTACCCGCGCGCGTACGTTTAAATTTTCCTACTCGCTTTAAGGCTACGCGAATAGTTCTTTCAGATTATAAAAGTGCATATGGGGCCAACGCTTGCTTGCCACTCCCACGTGTCACTTGCACTGTCGTACCAAATTATCAATATTGAGAATTGCAAAAATTTATTAAAATTTTAAGTAAAAAGATAAGTTAAAACAGCCCATCATTATTAAATATACTTATTTTTTTTAATTTTTCCAGCATATTTTCATTTGATAATATCCAATATTACAAATAAAGAGTCGGTTTCTATTGATGTACGTATTAAAATACAAAAAATAATTAATTGCATTCAATACTTAAATTTATTTAAAATTTTTATAACGTAAAATGATAATTTTGAATCTTTTATTATTTGAGTAATATTATCGTAAAAAAGAAAACAATACATGACACATTTAATTTTTTTATTATTATTTTGTAAGACGATCATTCAACTAATAATATTTTCATTCAAGTTTATAGTTTTATAGAAAATATTTTTTTTTAGAAAACATTTATGACTCTGATTAGTTATTATCTTTATCTATAAACTTGTATCATCATGATCAATTTACACTTTATGAATATCGAAAATTATATTTTAAAAAAATATAAAGTTGTTATTAATGATTATTGAATAAACACGCGTGTGTATAAAATTAAATTATCACCACATGACATAAATTTTTTAAAAGGTCTAACTCAACTCTCAATAATATATTAAATCTAAATTCATTCGCTGTTATGGAACTTACAAAGTGGAATAACTATTAATAAAATTCCAATTGCAGGACAGCATTTATAAATGTCAAAAATACAGAACTCGAAACTATATAATGAGTATCTTTTTTTCTTTATTCTCGGTAAAATATTATTTAAAATTAAATAATTAAAAAAAATGAATGAAGCGAGTATGGTTCAAACTCTCTCCTCTCAAGTACTTTGGCAGAACTTAAAGAAAGAGAAGCCATTCTAAATAAAAAAATAAAATAAAATAAAATAAAAAGAAAGAAAGAGAAGCCAAGTTGCCAACCACGAGCTCTCTGGGGGGAAACCTCTGTGTATATAAAGTCCTCGATCGAACCACCAACATAGATCATCAATCCAACAAAGACCAAAGCTATTTTTATTTGCTTCAAAAGCACTTCCAAACAAAAAGTAAAAGCAGTTTTCAGGCGAATAACCAGACCAGACCCCAAACAAGGTGGTAATATCCCCCCTGCGAAACAATATTAATATTGATATTAATATTTGATATTAATGGACACAGCAAATAGAAGCAGCAGCTTTTCGGGGCCGTGGACGAACGAGAAGCACTTGCACTACTTGAACGCAATGGAGGCCGCGTTTGTTCATAAAATGCTTGACAACAAGCGTCGTCTTCCCCGTCTCGACCGTTACTTGCCTGATACCTCTGACTCAACCCTAGATTTGAATACTCACCCAACCAAAAAGCAAGCCACCACCTCGCGCTCTTCAGGTATCATAATATATTATATTGAATCATTCATTCGATGGGTTGCGAGTTTATTTCGCGCTCTTCAGGTATCAAATACTTGCATTGTTTTAGACCTTTAATTTACATAAAACATTCTTTTGGTCAAATACCTGAACATTGAAATCAACTTAAACCTGAAACCGGTAAGTAAACTTGCCGTCCAAACAGGACCTACTGAACGTGAAAAATCACGAATATGCCTCAAGATATTTGTGTGCCATGTAACCCCTTTTTTTATTGTTCTTTTTTGTGTCTTCATTCGCTTTATTGTTATCTTTTTAACTCTCTCTTTTTTTTTTCTTAGTCATTTTATATTATTATTACATTATTCTCATTTTAGATTTTTGGTTATGGGCAGCTGGTAATAAAACTGGAATGGACAGCAGAGCTGACAAGAGACTGACTAGAAGAAGACGCTCAAATCGGCCCTACACTTCATCAGAAGATCAGGTTTGATACACAAATATCATAAATTTAATTTGCCGTAAAATACACAATTACTATGGAATGCATTCTTGGGTGAGGATCAAAGGCCGCATTAAGGCAAATGTGGTCACCCTTTACAAATACTTGTAGCTTGATTTTTACCCTCTGATCTTGATTTCAAGTTTTTGTTCAATCAATGTTTTAAGTGTACTAAAAATATATGCATCTAAACTCTCGATAGAATTCAAATATATATGTATATTGTTAAAAAATATATATATATATCCGCAGGAATTTATCTTCTCTCTCTACTCACTCATTCTCTCTCTATCATTTTCTTCACTATGTCTCTCAACTTTCTCTCTCTCTCTATCCTTTTCTTCACTACTTCTCCCGATTTTCTCTCAGCTTTCTCTCTATTTAGCATTAAAAAAAAGTACAATTATTTCCCCGGCACGATCTATCATACGAGGGGTCCAAATGATACTGTCACAAAATTTTTTTTTATTAAATTTTACAAGTTTCTTGTTATAAACTCAATTACTTTCTCATCATTTTTTTTTTAATTTTTGGGTTATATATAATGTATGTGATAATTGAAACAGTCATTAAAAAATTTTGAAAGGGGGTGGCGTAACATTAAATTCGTTGCATGGTAAAGATGACTTTTTTAAAAAAATTTAATTTTATCATTTTCTACTTTTGTTGACTCTGGATATATTTATGAAAACACTGAAGACTTATATATACAGGTGGTCCCGCAGATTGAAAAGTAGAAGAGGTTATAAAGACGAAAGTGACCCTCCTGCTGCGTCCACCTGCCGAATGAGATGAAGATTCTTCTTTGTATTAGGGTTTTTAATCATGTAATAAATTTATTATCATTCTTTTTGTTTTCCTTTTTTTTTTTTTCTTTTAAGTTTGGTGTAGTTGATCTGGTAATGTAGTGTACGTATTTTGCAGTGAAATTTGCTAATTAATTAGCATGACTATGTACTCAAAAGTTGATATCCATTAAATGATTTGGAGCTTGTTTGTTTTTTATTAGAAGTTTTTAAGTTTACTTTTTTATCAGGCATTTTAAGAGTTTTAATTGTTTTTTTTTTTTTATAAAAATTATGTCTGATTATAAGGCATTTATCTCTAAATGAAACAAGTTAAAATTACTGATTTTTATCTTAATAGAAAAAAGTCTGAATAAAAAATAATTTTTTACTCTCAAAACTGCTCCTGACAGATATATTATTTTACACTACAACACCAACATCATCAGTTCTTACGCGTACATTTGATCAATTTACGTATGGGTTGAAGACAATACTCTTAGCAGGTTGTAGCCGTTTGCCTTATCATGGCAGAATAGCTATAATTCCTCTCACATTTTTTATCTTTTAAACAATTTAACAATCATAATAAAATTTATAATTTTTTTTTTTTTGTATTTTGAGCAATGGTTATCATTTTTATATTATTTTAAGATAAATGATTCATTGATTTCATTTTTGGTTATATGACCAAACAAAATATAGGTAATATACATGTACAGGCAAATAGTATCATTAACATTATATATGTTAACTAATGTACATATGTTATATAAATGTTGAATAAATTGTTAGGAGAATAATATTTTTCAATTCAATTCCCTCCTTACCTATGTGGGTGGGGTTTAAATTCCAAACCTCTTATTTTCAAAACAATAGATTTTACCAATAAAACTAGTTGATACCCACGAACATAAATATTTTGGATATGTACTTTGTAATTGTTTTTTTCAACTATAATTTCTAATTATTTAACTAACGAAATCTATAACAATCATATGTCCTACCTACAAAGGACATAAATGTCAAAATACCAAATTTTAGATATTTTTTATTCCCAAAATAAAAAACTTAACATTTATATTTAGACGTCTAAAAAAAAAAATAAACATGTCATTAAGATATTTATATACAAACCTATTCAGATTTCAACAAATTTAAATTTATTTAAATTTCAGATAAAAAAATAAAAAAATATGACCTTTAGACAAGGCCTTGCGTGAGCATGTTACGCATGTAAATGACATAAAGCAGTTGCTTTGTGTAATTAGCTGGCATCCCATGTGATTATGATTAAAACACAATTCTTGATTTATAGGCTATATGAACATGCTTTTGCCAGCTGCTTATTCGTTCATTGAAGATATTTTACAAGTTCTGTATATTAAAAGATCGCAAAGGTTGGATGGCGAAAAGAGTATGGCTTTGGAATATTGCAGATAAAGATAGATGGATATCATATTTCAGTCTTGATCTCTTTGCCAAACCTTATCTTTTAGACTTTAATGATAGGAGCTGACAGCTTAATATATCTTACCATACAAATTTTGCTGACCCAATTGCCCTTTTAATATCTCCTAGATAGCAGCAATGCATGTGACTACTGCATGCAAATACCGTCGGGGTAAGTGGGCAGAATGGGGAGAAAAGAAAATGAAGGATATTTGTAAATCGCGTAAACTACTAAGTGATATCATTTAAATATCAGCAATATGAAGTGACCGGATCATGTGGTCAAAAGTTATTGATTCCTAATGAGATTTTGAGAAATGGTTGATTCTATATCCAAGGAGAATATTTCTCTCGTATTATTACTGTTAATGGTAAAAAAAAAAACATGGATAAATTCTGTAGCAATGTAAAGTTTCATGTTTTTTTTTTTTCTTTCTACCGTTCATCAAAATGAATTGGAGTCATATACGCAGACGCATAAGTTTAATGGTAGATATTTATGAAGATATTATTCGATGAACTCTTTACTAAAACCCATTAATGTGTGGGGCACCAAACTGAATGGATAGCTCACCCATAATTAAGGATCCTTCATTTTTTGATATTTTAACTCATATGTAGTTTTCATATGTGTATAATTTATACGTAGGTGGTGATTATTGGACAAGCTTAGATACCATTACTTGGGGCGCCATTTTCAAGCTTATATTTACTTAAGTATTAACACATTATATGTGTTTTTGAGATGATTTGACAATCTTATTCAAATCTTTTTAACACGAATTATAAATTCAAGAGAGTGAAACGAGTTATTTATTCTAATTAGATTCATGTGACAACTCTAAAGGTCCGTTTGGGGCAGCTGCACCCCATGCTTTATTCTGGGGGTATATCCCTTAAAATAAAGCACCACAACGCAGTTGCTCCAAACGCTCTCTAAATATAATTAAAATTTAGCTTTTGTCCTTCATGATGTATTTAATCGACAATCATTTTTATCATTTATGGTGCCTATATTTTAATTTGTATAATATTCGCATGAGAAATGAAAATATTTTGGTTGTGAGATATTGGGAAAAGTATATTAAGGGCCTATTTGATACGCAGGATAGGATATGATTGAATGGGATGTGATGAAATTAAATTATATTTAGTACTATCTCATGTTTGGTGATTGAACTAGATTGGGTTATAATAATGTTGTCTTGTGTTTATTGTAACATAAGATTGGACAAAGTTTTATATAAATTTTAATAATATTAAAATATAAAATAAATAAATATTAAATTTCATTACAGAGTTTATAAATAATATTTTCAAAATAATAAATTTATATATGTAAATTTGAAATTATGAAAAATTACTTATACATTATCACATTTATGAAGCTGATGTAATATTTAGAAAATATTATCTCAATTATTTATTTAATGTGAAAACAAATAAATTGTATAATATTTATTCTATTACTTAAATTTAAAATTGTAAAGAATGAATAATAACTTAAATTAATAGATTACGGGGGAATTACCTTTGAAAAAAATTAAGATTAACTAATTTTTAGGGCTTCTAACGTAACCCTTTTATTTTGTGTTGTTAACATAAGATTAAAATTTAGTCTAAAAAGTTTATCCTGGGGGTCCCTTCATGGCACGTGATAATTTGGTAAGTTCAAGTTGTATTATTTCTAGTTTACTTATTCATGCGAAAACACTATATTGGGATTAAATTTTAATAAAATAGGCTTATTCTACCACCTTTGGCCGCATTCAGGAAACCCTAATTATTTAGGTTTTGTATATGAAGCAAGATACAATTCCTTTTTTATTATAGTGGTAAAGGAAAAAAAAAACATAAAACGAATAAGAGAAGGGAAGCATCATTTTTCTAAGCTTTTGTATTTAAGAAATTAATCTAATTTATGTGATTAGAAAACTATTAATTTAATTTATGTGATAAGAAGACTCTTTATTATTTGATATTTTGAAATTGTTATATGTTTGATATTGAATAAATTAAGATTTAAGGTCGGACAAAATGATTAATAAGAAGACAGAGAATAATTTTTTTAAAAAATTTTAAAATATATTATAATTGCTGCTCATTATATGAAATTATTGAAACTTATAGTTTTTATTATTTACAGAGGACAATAGCGATTACTGAAGAAAATGTCAAATAATTTTTTTAGAATTTTAAAATTATTATATTTTAGTTGGGGCTCATTATGTAAAACTTTTGAAACTTATAGTTTTTATTATTTACAGAAATATTAGGGACTGCCAAATAAATTGCCACGGGGACAAGATAGTTCTGTCCCGGCAATCAACGCAGCCAATTAGATCAATTCTTCAGAATATATTTTTATCTACCTGGATTACGTTTACAAGAGTTTTCAAAATGGTCAAATTTGCTTTTTAATAATCATATGTATTTTTTTGGGAAATTTTACAAATTAGCCTTTAAAATTTTGCATTTCTCACTTTTAACCCCACTAACTTATTTCTATCAATATTAGCCAAATAACAAACTTTTGGACCATAATACCCTTGCAATCTCACCCAAAGCTCACCAAAGCTTGAACTCACCTACACTTCTCACCAAACGGAAGCACCATAGAGAGCCAAATCAGAGACCATCATCGGCGGCAATCTCACCAGAATCCCGTTCAGCAACACTAATTCCACCAAAATCACGTATAATAGCAATCAAAATCTCCAAGATAACAGTTGAAGTTCAAAAACCCTAGGTTAGCAATTTCAAACACATGCTTTATATTGTTCTTGTGTTGTGTTGTGATTGTGTATTGTTGTGATGATGTTTGTGGTGGTTGGTGGTCTATTGTCGGACTGTGTTGGAGGCAATACGTTGCAATGGCTGTTGACCAATTTGTGAAAATTCAAATTTTTTGTGCGATAGGTTCCTGTCGCACCAAATTTTGCGCGACTGCCTTTCTGTCGCACAAAAAATCTGATTACACAATCTGAAATTTTGTGCGACAGGTTCCCGTCGCACCAAATTTTGTGCGACTGCCTTTCTGTCGCACAAAAAAAATCTGATTACACTATCTGAAATTTTGTGCGACAGGTTCCCATCGCACCAAATTTTGTGCAACAGATGCTATCGCACAAAAAAATCATATTACACAAAATTTAGGTTATTTTCTGGAGGTCATAATTACAGCTAAATAAATTCATTTTTTGTGTATAATATATCATTTTAACGCTTGCAACGAAACAAATCAAACCCACAATGTGTAACCACATTTGTTATATTTTTTGTATATTTTGTAGATTTAATGGATTCAGTTGTACTTCAACTGTGTTACGACGGTTGGTGGGAGACGTTGGCGGATGGGAGTATGGAGTACGTGAATGGTAATAATACAGCATTTCTAATTCGAAAAGACTGTATATTTGATCAGTTTCTGGCAAGAGTTTATGATGTGTTACAGATAAATCGTAATGAATACAATATCACCATGAAGACAACTTTGAGGTCTAGTAATACAATGTATCGTACATGTTCACTGCCTATGGACATATTTAACGATGAAATAGTCAAGGTTGTGTTACATATGGCCTCTGATGTGGTAAATTACGGATGCATTCCTATATTTGTGACCACATCTTCTCGAGTTGATTACCAAGATCTTGAGCCACCTGTAAAAACTGAAACTTCTTTTAGAGCAAATGTCTCTGTTCCTGATAGTGAAAAAGAGGTATTACCACAGACACTGTCTTTACAACAACGTTACTCTCCACTCCACGGCTACAATGACACTATTAATGACAATGGCATTACCCTAGCGGATGTTGAAGCAGAGGCATTACCACAGACACTGTCATTAGAGCAACGTTACTCTCCATTCTACAATAATGAATTTCGCAGTAATGATGATCCTATTGACGACATCGGCAACACAGCAGTAGATAATGTTTGTATGGAACCATATAATAATACAACGGACAACCATTTCAATAGTTCAGTTTGTGATGGAGGCGTTGGTCCTTCTCATATTCCTACTAATGTTGATGATGATGATCAGAATAGTATTCCTATTAATAACATTGCCAGCCAACCTATTCCTTCAGTGCCACGTTCAAGAAGGAGAACAACAGTTGACCACCTCGCACAACTTGCTCCAGTTTTACCTTCAAACTTAGCTGCTCCTAACTTGGTTAGAAATTATAATTATGATGATATTAGTGTGGGTAAGTTGTTTGTTGCCAAGAATGACTTAATACTACAACTGCGTAAAGTTGCCTTGAGGGGTAAATTTGATTTCAGGATCACACGGTCCACAACAACACGTTTCGAGGCTCAGTGTTCTTCGGAATTATGTAAATGGCGTATTCGAGCAACAAGAGTTTCGAATGAGCAGAATGTTCTGTGGTTAGTGAGAAGAGTTGACAACGTACACACTTGTTGTAATGAGGTATTGGCTGGTGGTGTTCATCAAGTAAGGAGTCGGGTTGTTGGTCATATTATTGCGGACAAGTTCATCCAAGAAAAATGAATATATACTCCAAATGACATCAGAGCAGACATCCAGCAGGAATACGGTGTCCAATTAACATATCAGCAAGCATATCGAGCCAAAGAAGTTGGCCTTGAAATAGTTCGAGGCAACCCTACAGAATCATATAACTTACTTCTTAAATACTCTCATGTTTTGACCAAAGCAAATGAAGGTACAGTTACTCACCTGCGGCGAGATGGAAATGATAATTTCTTATACTATTTTGTAGCTATTGGCTCTTCTATCATGGGTTTCATGCAGTGCATGAGGCCAGTGATTGCTATGGATGGTACTCATCTAAAGGGGTTATACCGTGGAACTATGTTTGTTGCGACCTGCCCGGATGGAAACAACCAATTGTATCTGTTAGCCATTGGGGTTATGGATTCGGAAAATAATGATGCTTGGGAATGGTTTATGACGAAATTACATGGAGTAATTGGTGATATGCCGGAGTTGGTATTTATCTCAGACCGATGCACCGCGATCAAGAGAGTCGTTTTAAAAGTATTTCGCTCAGCTGCCCATGGCGTTTGTTTTTACCATGTCAAAGGTAACGTTAAGTCAAAATTCAAGATGTTGAAAGCTCTTTGGGATGAATTTGAGCCTGCCTTCATAAACGCAGCGAAAACATATGGACACGAAGAATTTAAAAAACAACTAGAGGGGTTGTGGCAACTCCACGCGGGTGCAACTGACTACTTAGAGAATAATGTTGGCACATGTAATTGAGCAAAGTCTGAGTTCGAAGGTAGAAGGTACAGTATTCTAACCACCAACATTGCAGAGAGCGTGAATTCATTATTGAGGGAACCGAGGAAATTTCCTATAACTCATCTTGTTGATCACTTTAGGAAAATATTGCAGCAATGATTTTATGATAGGAAAATTACGGCTGAGTTGATGAGTACTCGTCTAACAACGTGGGCAGACGAAATAGTCTCTGATAGGAGAACTTTGGCTGAAAGAATGATCGTTCGTCCTGTGGCTCAGTATCGATTTCATGTTTTAGGTGGTGGTATTAAAGAAGGGATAGTTGACATTCGTGAGAAGACTTGCTCCTGTAGAGTGTTCCAACTTGATCAGCTTGTTTGTGCACATGCAATTGCTGCTTTCATAACCGTGCGCGTGGATTACATAAGTTTTTGTTCCGAATTTTACACTCAGGAATCATTAGTGACGGCTTATGCACAACCAGTAGAGCCTGTTGGCGACATGGCAGATTGAGAGGTTCCTGAGGAAATTTGAGCAATGAAAGTTAACCCACCAATAGAAGCACCATTGCCTGGCCGTCGTCCAGAGCTCAGAATACCCTCTGTTGGTGAGGATGTTGACAGGAGAACTATAAGATGTGGCCGGTGCAACGAAGTGGGTCATAACCGAAAAAAGTACAAAAATCCCATTGCGTCAACACGAAGCTAATTGTATCATTTTAAATTGTTATGTATTTTGAGATTTGATTTTTATTTATTGCACCATTATATATAACAACCTATTTAATTTCTATTATATTGCAAATTTTTTATTTCAATTATATGTAAAAAAAAGTTTTGTACACACCAATAATAATTATAAATACAATCGTCTAAAATCCAATTTCATCATTATATATCACTGCCACAATATCCTAAAGGCCGATATCACCATTAAATATGCCTACAACAATTTTCTTCCTAAAGTATTGCTCGTGGCCACTAGTAAAATTAAGTCTTAGCCCAAACATTAAATACATCGTGATCATCAACATAAAAACGCCGCAATCGCCACTACCAGGCTCTTGTTGCGGCACACCTTTACATATTTTGACATTCCAAGGGTTGGCATTCCGCAAGTCATGTCGGACGTTGTAAAATCCGACATCTTCTAACCATCGAGGGAAGACGACTTCAAGTGGCTTGAACTTATCCTTGTACGTTTTATCATCACGAATTGCCACCAACGAGTCATAAATCCACACATTTTTCTTGCGAAGGTCGACTCAAGCTACTATCCAATGATCGCCGCCCAGATTCACGGGAATAAAAACCTACATACATTAATTAATGCAAGTTAATTGTTATGTTTAAGATATTAAAAAAAATATAAACCATCTTGAATTGCATAGCTAATCTAACCATATCGACGTCTGTGAAACGTTTCGACATGATTTCTTCTCGTCCATCAATATAACTATTAAAGTTGTAGCTATATTGTAATGAATTAAGGTCACAGTCACCATCGTTCCATAATTACTTCAAAAAGACCTAGAAGATATATTCAAAGAAAAATAACAGGAGAGTATCAATATCAACATGCTATTACAATATAAGAAATTGAGAGGTTAATTACAAGTTCTGTAAGATCATTACCCAAAAAAACGTATATATATGCGTGACACGTTGAGACATGGCATTTGGATACTGTCTCTGTTTTTCACTTATCAATCGCAAGTACTCATGGATGTACTGTAGCATAATATAAACATGTTGGTTTAAAATAGAAATAGTAGATGAGACGTATAAGAAAAAAAACATTTAAAAAAGCTAACCTCATCCCCCAACCATCCAAGTGCATCGTGGCCCAACAGTATTTCAAAAAATTTATGCGATTGTCGAATAGTGCGATCCACTGTTATTGCGCTAGCAAACCACTGATCGAACTCATCGAATCCTCTTGGATCCTCCAATCCTCTAAGTGAGTTTATATCGACATTGGTTCTTTCATCGATATCACGATCCATTATTTGGAGTGTAGGCGCAGGCCTAATGTTCTTTACTTTCTTGAAAGGAGGAATCATGTACGGACTATCAAAAACATATGAGGGCCGGTAGGGACGTCCAAACTTACTTATGCATGGCGGCGCCTCCGTTAAGATTTGCACGCTATTACCACTTACTTCCCCGTACAAACTGTATAATGACATGGGAGTCTGATCGTTGTTGCCACCAACATCAGTATATACTCCTCGGTCTCCCGGGGTCTGTCATTTAAAATAAGATAAATATATTAAACTAATGTCAGATTAAAATATCAAATAACAAACATAAAATGCTAAACTACCCTACCATATACGAGCGTCCAGTCGGAGAAGTATCGTATCCACGCTTGGACGTACCATCATTATATGAATGAATGAACCCCATCACATCTTGTCTAAACTCCCTTAATTCTGACTTCAGCGCAAAAATGGAGCTATCAATTTTGTCCATCCGTCGAATGACATAATCGAAGGACAACTTTGTCCTAGACTGGTATCAGGGTAGACAAATATAACAACATAGTGTTAAAATGATTTATTAATTTATATTTGTGCAACAGAGATGATTATTAAGAAAAATATAACCTCAGGATCCTTTGTGTTGTCAGAATTATAGTCCCGATCGTCCTGGTCAGCTGGAGCATGCTCGTCGCGGTCGTTGTAGTCAGATGGAGCATGCTCGTTATGGTCATCGTGGTCAGATGGAGCATGTTCATCGCGGTCAGATGGAGCATGCTCATCGCGGTCAACCTGGTTAGCTGGAGCATGCTCATCGTCAATAGGGTTCTGCTCCGGTACCTTCATTCGAATGAGCGGCGCATTGACTATAAATTGATGCTGCACATGGTACAAAATAATGAATAAATAATTAGTAACATTGTCGAGATTTGATAATATACATAACTTTTTACTACTCCATGCCACTTACATTACGAACCCATATCGGGATACGTGGCACGTAATCCTTCACAGACTTCCAATAATTTGTAATTTCCTCATTTGCATCTGCCTGGAGGGTTTGCATAACATTCCCCTGTCAGTTGATTACCAAATTTGAAGTTAGAAAATCTTTTTAGTACTTAACATTTTTATCGTTGTTTAAATATATATAATACTTACAACACGAGTGTTATCATTGAAAAACAAATGCACTGCATCATAAGTTATTTTCGAAGAAACAAATGCCTTCCACTTTAAGATGCGGGGAATATGATTGTTTATCTTTACGACCCACTGTGATGGTATCCCCTCGATCACTTCAAAAAGCCAAGCCTACAACAAACAAAGTTAAAAAACCACATAAGTTAATTTGGTATAAATATACTACTAACGAAGTCTAATATATATTTTTTTTTTACCAACTCACATGAACCCCATGACTGAACCCATAAATATTGTATTTCTCAATATTATGAGAAGGATCTTTCAAACGCTCCATCTTAAATTTGTTGGCCTTCTGGTTCAATGCATTGTTCAAATTGTCGTATATTATTTCCCACGATAAACGACCCCATGGACGACTTCGAAAGTGGTCTATATCGTCAACATGATTCATTAGCTGAAAGTCAGCTTGACTATGATCCTTTCTCCCCTTCAGTACCCTATCCGCAAAGTAATACAATGCGATTTTCAAGGCATCAGTGTCGTCCATGGCACGAAATTTCAAAGCGAAAAATCTAGCATCCAATTGCTTGAGAGTCAAGTCCTTAAACCGACCACCGACGTACTTATTAAGCAACCTATGTTGCGTCTTCAAATTTTTTGGTTCGACATTTGGACCATTGGAAAGCCTCGTAATGAGGCACCATTCTCCAATTGATAAACGAACCAAGTGCTCTCCAATTTGAAACCATAATTGATTTTTATTAGTTTTTTTATGTGCCACTTGCCTAAGCAATAAGTTGTGAAATATAACACCACTGAAATTATAACTACCCAAGTCCAGGAAGTGCCCAAAAACATCACTTCTAAACATTTTGCGCGTTAGCTTACACTGGATAGCTGCGATGACTTTTTTAAATTTTGACATCTCTGAAATACGACCCGAGAAATGATCATCAAAATATAACTTCATCACGCCCGACTCCTTCCCAGGTTCAGGCGGATTGCGCTTTGCCAACTTAGTTTTCGCCATCTACCTGAGACAATTGAAATTTTATTCATTATTGTGTTATTTATAGAATAATAATATTAATAATATAAAATAAATAAGGTATCTACAAAGTAAAAACGGCCTTGGGTGTAATCTATATTTTTATGCGACAATCTATTGCTGCATTTTTTTATCACACACAATCTGAATTTTTGTGCGATGAGTGCCCGTCGCACAAATATTTTTGCGACGGCCATTTATCGCACAAAAAAAATAGTCTTTTCTTTCAACAACATGCTTGAATTTAAAGCCGACGGCCACGCGTCGCACAAACTTTGGTGCAAGGGGCACCGGTTGTACAAAAATTAAGATCAAATACTCTTGAAAAAAAATCTGAATTTTTGTGCGACGGGTGCCCGTTGCACAAAAATTTGTGCGACCGACACCCGTCGCACAAAAATTTTTGTGCGATGGGCACACTGTCGCACAAATATTTTTGCGACGGGCACCTGTCGCACAAAAATTCAGAACGTGTGTTTTGAGTTTTTGTGCGACGGGCACACTGTCGCACAAAAATTCAGAACGTGTGTTGTGAGTTTTTGTGCGACGGGCACACTGTCGCACAATTTTTTGCGATAGGCACTTTTGTGCGACGGACAAACTCGCGCAATGGGAATGGGTGCAGCAAGCATCGCACGAGCTGCAGCAACCATCGCGATGCTTGCTGCAGCTCGCGCGATGGGTGCTGCACCCATGGCGTTGCAGCCCAATCCCACTGCACAATCACGCACCCTTCGCACAAAAAATCTCCGTTACAAAACAACACACTCCCAAAATCCACAACCACCATTACAAGCACTACCACCACCATTGTTATTCTCAAATTTCATTCTTAATTAATCAAATATAAATAAAATGGCTTACTTATGTTGATGGTGTGTGAAGCCATCGCCGGTGATGGTTGAAGCTGCCGCCGTTTTGCCTCTTGGAGATCTCACGTGAAAGAGGTGGAGTTGGGGGAGAGATGGAGAGGGCACTTTGGTCTTGAAATTTTAGTTTTGGCTAATATTGATAGAAATAAGTTAGTGGGGTTAAAAGTGAAAAATGTAAAATTTTAATGGCTATTTGTGTAAATTTTCCTATTTTTTTTTGTTGAGATATGTTATTAAGGTACTATAAATTTCATAGCTAAGGAGTAAATTGATCGTAGTTTACGTAGGAAGCAATCAACAAAGTGGAGTAATCATTAAAACATGCTGCAGATAAAAAAAGCTTTCCGATCTATGATTGTTTCTGTGTTTTGAATGAATGTAGTAGTCCCTTAAGCTGCACTCAATTCTCAATCCCAATCATAACGTGGCGATTCAATACGAAATGATTCTCGATGCATCTCTATATATGGTATTTGAACCTTCTTCTTCTTCTTCTTTTTTTTTAAATAAGAGAAATTATTATTCTTATACCTTATAGATATTATGTTATAAAAATACCATAACACTTTGATGGTGTATCAATCGTTCACCCTAAGTTGACAAAATATATCTGCCGTCCACCAAAACGTTATTTGCCGTTTAAATAGGATAACGCCAGATGGGTAATTTAGTATTTTCATATGATATAAGTGATAATTTCAAGGTATACAAGTGATAATAAAAGAATTTAAGGGTATACAGGTGATACTTTTCAAGAGTAAAATCGTCAATTCGCTATAATTCCGTTAAATTTCAAACAGTAGCTAACAATTTGGTGGTCGGCAGATAATTTTTGTTAATTTAGGATGGACAATTGATACACTCTCAAAGTATTGTAGTATTTTTTATAACAAGACATCTATAAGGTATACGAATGATAATATCTTTTAAAATAATAATAATTCAAAACATGCTTTGATGATAAAACTTGTATAAAAGAAAGATGAGTTTCGTATAGAGGATCGAACTCGTTTCCTCCATAATTTATTTAAAGATCAATGAATTTGGGCCGATCCTTGAATCCACAATCAGCCGAGAGGACCCAGAAACAAATCCAAAAATTAGAAGCCCTTTTCACGCAAATAAATACCAATAACAGCATTAAGACGATCTACGAAACGAAAAACATTTCTAAAACCACCTGCAACAGCTTCTCACTCGATCAATCAAAAATTCAAAACGAACGCACTAACTAACGAACGAACGAACAAGCAAACATGCTGTTCACAATCTTTGAAACACACAAGAATTTAATCCTACAAGCGACACTCTCAATATCACTCACTTTGCTCCTCACATATCTGAAAATACCAATCATTTTCTTACAAGGCCTTCACACTTACATCCAGCCTGAGAATCTCGGCTACAACAACAACAACGGCAATCAAAATGGTCTCAGAGCTGCAATTCGCAGACCCTCGAGCTCTAGCCTTGATGGGTATCAATCTTTGTCCTCCAAAACAAACGCTGAGCTCCAAAAGAGGAGTAAACCCAAAGAAAAATTTGAGTTTGATGAAAGTAAAGCTCAGATCTTTAGGCTGAAACTTGATGAGTCTCATCTTCGATCACGGGTGTACTTCAACGGGTATTTTAATTCATTTGTTTACTCCTTTGTGGCCTTTTCTTGTTTGCTGCTTTACGCGTATTTGGATCGAGATGAAGAAAATGGGAATTTTGCTAATGGAGTTTTAGTTGTGGTCGTTTTTGGATTTGTTAGTTTATGCAAAGTGTTTACTTTGTTAGTTAAGACATCGTTCGAGAAATCTGCATCAAAGAGGTCGGAGAAGCAACTGAGTTTGGTTTTTGGTTTGTTGGGGTTTGTTTTTGGACTCTTGATTTGTTCCGGGGTTGTTAAAAAAGTTTTGGACTTTGATTTTGATTCAATAGATGGGTTTGCAAGGATTGTTGTAGCTGTTCTGATGGGTTGCATCGCGGGCTTTTTATACATGCCCGCAGGAAAGAGTGCCCGGTCGTTTTGGCTTGGGACTGATCAGCTTCGAAGCAATTTGTCTATGGTTTTTTGTGGATGGTTAGGTAGAATGATTTTATACACGAATTATTTGTTGATTGTTTCTACGGCCTTGCTTTGGATTAATCCGTTCACTGACATTCTTGTCAACAAGAACATTGGTGTTGGTAGAGGAGCAAAAGGAATTAGTAGTCGTAGAGATGCTGATAATTTGATTGGGAATGTTGGTTTATCGCGGGGGGATTTTGCCAAGCTTAGGCTTTGGTGCTTGTTGCTTTCAGGTGTCATTCAAATTGTCGCCCTACGTCCAAACTTGCAAATGTATTTGAACGAAGCAATGCTGTCTTGGTACCAAAGGTTGCATGCGAGCAAGGTGCCAGATTTGGATTTTAGTAGGGCTAAGGTTTTTCTCCACAATCACTACTTGTGTCTTGTAGTTTTACAGTTCGTTGCACCGGCAATCCTGGTACTTCTCTTTCTTGGCTTGTCTCAAGTTGATGGTAACTCATTTACAAATTTCAAATTGGTTTGTGGCTTACTGCCTTGCTCTGCTCTTATCAAAGAACTAGCTTTATTAATGGCTTGGTGGGTTGTTTTTGTTTCAGCTGTTTACACTTCAGCAATCCTTATTTTGTATCGCCATGGCAGTTTGTATATTTCATAATGATATGAATTTTCTTGTGTTTATCTTCAACTTTTGGACATTGACTTGTTTGTCAAAATTTTGAGGAAGAGTGCTGTGCTTGTATCAGACATTACTATTGTTAATTGATTCACTGCAAACTATTGGGCAACAAAATCTATTCTTGGATATATTGGCCCTCTTGCTTATTTTAGTTTGTTATGCATGTAAATTTTTACCTAGATACTGGCAGAAACAGACACCTGATTAGAACCGGCAGACGTTTATTTGCAGCATTTAATATTTCTCTATGAAAGAATTAACTTGATCGACTTCTTATATTGGTGCTTGTGCTTATTGGTGAAAATTTATATTGTCATTTGAAGATAAACTCCTGTAGTTGTCAGTCATAAGAGTATGAAGGTAACGTAATATGGGTCGTAATTAGTTGTTTAATGGTAAGCAATTATTGCTGTTTAGAGATATCATTCTTGTGATTGATAGACATCTCTTGAGTTTTTTTGGTTGTGAGCATGTGCTTCCTAGTGATACATTGGTAACTTCATGTACATACTGTTCTATGTAGAATCTACATTCAATGTCATCTACATGATCTGATGAAAGTTTGATTTTTTTTTTTTATGACACGTGCGAGGCATATACTTCAGTTTTTGTTAGTATTGAAGTGATGTTGAAGTTTGAGATCGTTTCACATCAATTTTATATTATGAGAATTTGGCAATAGCATCAATGCATGAAGTTACAGAAAAAAGTTGTTAATATCCTATATCATTTTGAAGACTTTCCCTTTGATGCCACAGCAAGTTAAATTTAACTGACGAGGTAAATCTGTGTAGTCTGCTGCGAAAGTGAGTTCTCTTGTTGGCCAGAACATAGATGAGATCAAATGCAGCATTGTTATGCCAAGGCTTCAAACAATTCTGCAGGTACAAAGATTAAGAGCCGGTGCTTTTTAGGTATTAGGTATAAGGCTTACCAGACTCCAGTTTGTAAATCTTGCTTGGTAGTGGTTAACTGCCTTTTTCTTATTGCATCATGCTGAGTTGTCGTCAATTCTTTTGTTGTCAGCATTCTTCACTTCTTTTATGTTCATCTTGCTGCTAATTTTTTAATAAATCGCCTGGTGAATTTTATTTCTTAATATGCTTTGAAAACTTGAAAGTCAGAGCTTAAATTTATACACTTGCATCTGAAATGTATTTCCAAGTGCGACTACATTTTTTTTTTCCCTTTTATTGTTAAGGAATAATAAGATCACAAATTCAAGTTGTAAATTTGTGATTGGCAATGCTATGAAAGCCCTGTTTAGTATTAAGATTAGGTAGTTGTAGTTTCCAAGTAACAACACTAAAGTATTTAGTAAATATTAGTTGTTATGGCTTAAAAACTAAGTTGATTTGATCCGCTACTTATTTGATAAAAAAAATCTATTATATTTTTGCTACTTTCGTCAAAATTATTGTAAAAATTTATATTTATTACACATAATTAATAATGATTTTGTAGCTACAGTTTTTTCCTTCCTTTTTTTCTTTTAACAGTGATTGTATTTTAAAGTAGAGCTACTTTAAGCACATCATTGACATCAACACCAAACCGAGCTGAAGTTATCCTCGTCTGATTCATTGTTGTACTTGTAACAAAGAGTGCTGCTAGGTATTGAGAATGCCGAGAGAAAGCTGAGAGAAACGGCAGCATGTGCTGAAGTTTTTCTTCTCTCTCTCTCTCTCTCTCTCGCAATTTAATATTTTCTTAATTGTTAAAAAGATAATTAAAAAAAATGAGAGGAAACATAATCCCCATCACTCCATCACTCACTCTCTCTCTCGACTTTATCCTCACTGTCTCCGGCTACCAAAATTCCTATCACGCTTCCTCACTCTCTCCAATCCCCATCACGCTCCTCTGCTTTTTCTATAAAAATTGAAACTCAACTCTGCTCTTTTCCTTCACCAAAACTCTACACAAATTCTCCCAAACACGGAAGCGCCGCCCGTTTTAGATCTGAAAGCAGAACTCAAAGTTGCTCTCGAAGTTGAACCCACTACCGAGGTTGTTGAGTCTGCTGTCAAGGAAGAGCCCAACCACCGCCTGTTTTATGGTCAGTGATTAAAGAAAATGATAATGTTTTGTGTTTTGTGCATTCTTGGATTAATTTTGTGAATTCCATGGGCTTCAATATCTGTTGTTTGGTGGTAATTATTTGATTATAAAGATGATTAAAGAATTTACTTCGTCGACTTCTTAGGTTGGTGCTTGTGCTTATTGGTGAAAAGTTATATTGTCATTTGAAGATGAACTCTTTTAGTTTTCAGTCATAAGAGTATGAAGGTAACGTAATTTGAGTTGTAATTAGTTGTTTAAATTATTGCTGTTTAGAGATACCATTCTTTGTCATTGATAGACATCTCTTGAGTTTTGTTGGTTGTGAGCATTGCTACCTAGTGATACATTGGTAACTTCACGCACATACTGTTCTATGTAGAATCTGCGTTGAATGTCATCTACATGATCTGATGGAAGTTGGATTTTTTAATGACAATTGCGAAGTATATACTTGGTCAACTTGACATGATACCTACGCTTTATAAGAATGCTTCAGTTTTTGTTAGTATTGAAGTGATGTTGAAGTTTGAGATCGTTTCGCATGACTTTCCCTTTGATGCCGCAGCAAGTTAAATTTATCTGACGAGATGAATGAGATCAAATGCAGCATTGTTCTGCCAAGGCTTCAAACAATTCTGCAGGTACAAAGATTAAGAGCGGCGCTTTTCAGGTATTAGGAATAAGGCTCGCCAGATTCTTGTTTGTAAATCTTGCTTGGAAGTGGTGAATTTTATTACTTGACATGATTTGAAACTTGAAATTCAGAGCTTACATTTATACACCTGCACCGGAAATGCATGTCCAAGTGCAACTACATTCCTTTTTTTCTTTTACTGTTAAAGGAATGTCACAAATTCAAGTGGACATATTTGTGACTGCCAATGCTATCAAAGCCTTATTTAGTATTCAGACCAAGTAGCTCTAGCTTCCAAGTAATAATACTAAAATATTTAGTAAATATTAATTGTTGTGTCTAGAAAATTAAGTTGATTTTATTCACCACTTATAAAATAAAAAATATATAATATTTTTACTATTTTCACTAAAATCATTATAAAAAAGTTATGTTTACTACACATAATTAATAATTGTTTTGTAGTTACATTTTTTTAATTTTTTTTACAGTAATTATAGTTTAAAGTAGAGCTCCTTTAAGCGCATCATTGACATCAATACTAAACTGAGCCGAAGTTATCCTCGTCTGATTCATCATTGAACTTTCAAATATTTGGTTTCCACGGAGTAACAATAATTACTTTTGGTTGAGTGATTAATCAAGGGACTGTTTGTTTTCTTGACTTAATGATTTAATTAACTTAATTTCAATTAATTAAGTTATTAAGTCTGTTTATTTTTTTAATTTAATGAAAATTTTGGTTGAGTGATTGATTAAGGGGGCTTTTTTTTTTCTTAATTTTAAAAGTTTGAATGATATCATTAAAAAATATTCTCTAAAATGTCTCTATCCGATTAATTAATTTTCATCTTTACCTAAATAAAATTTAATAATTAGCATTATTATCCATCTTTAACTTGTGAATTGTGATAGTCTAGTTATTATTATTGTTATTATTTTCTTCAAATTAGTATTATTTATTTTCTTAATTTTTTATGAATATTTTTTTTAAAAAAATTATAAATTACAATAAAATTAGTTAACATAAACTAATTTAGAATACTAAAAGATTGTATTCAATTGAACATAATTTATATTATGATAACATATTATTTTATTTATTTTCTTTAAAATACTTATTATTTATTTTGCATTTATAATTTATAAGGATATAAATGTAAAAATATTAATTTTAAATTTTTTAAATTAAAAAATAAATAACTTAATTTAAGTTTATTCAAATTTTAAATTAAAAAAAAAAACACAAACGCCACATACATCTAACTTTTGCGTATAGGAAATTAAATTTCAGCAGATAATTAAGGATAATTTTATGAACCACGGGATCTCTCCGCGAGTATGATCCACAAAAAGACAGTACGCTGGATAAACGAAATCCGATTCAGGAGAAACCCAAGCAACCGTTTTGTATTTATGTTTCAAATGCGAGACAATTTCTTCATTCTTCTGGGCATTAATTTGTTGAAAATGACTTTTCCCGCAAAATGATAAAAGCAAATTAAAAAAAGGCCGTTTTCCTTATGGTTGGTTTGGAGGCTCGTATAAGAATCTGGAAACATCTCTTATGGGGGACTGAAGGGACAATTTTGGATTACTCAATGGTGGGACCAAAATTGGACGTTTGGATAAAAAATTGTTCTTTACTGTTAATAAGCACACTGCCAGCAAGCAGCAAGACAAATTTGACCATTTTGGGGGGTGGGGGGGAAAGATTTCGACAGTATTAGCCGAAAACACAGGGGACATGCCTTTCTTGTTCGACTTCTCCACATTCGCATTCAATAGTAAGAACCAAAAATCTAGTGGATGGATTGGCTTCGCTCGCCGTTATGATGAGCGGCTTCATCGCAACATAACACTTTACTTAGCTTGCAGAACTTGGTTCATTGAATATTGTGTTATCATAATCCACGCTCTCTCACATCAAGAAGACTAGGAGGTAGTTTTGAAGAAAAGCAAAAACAGAAAAAGCCTCAATTATAAGGAGCCCCTGCGTTATTATTAACGTAACGTACACTTACACACAACATCAATATTTGTTGATGGGATCCACCATTATTGTTGTATGTGGGCGTACATTACGCTAATTGTAATGCAGCACTGGTCCAATTATAATTAAAAGAGTACTATTTTTTGCCGATGAACTCGAAGTTCATAGATAATTTATGCACTTAAGAGTATGAGTCTCAACAATAGTTGAAATTTGATTTTTGTCTTGATAAAATTAAATAGGGATCTATTTATCTCCTCGTCAAAAATTTTGGAATGTTTCATAATAAAATTATTAAAGAGAGTTTTAATTGATTTCTGTTTATAAATATCAATAGTTCTCTAATTGTAATATACTAATATATGAAAGAAAAAAAAAAGCACTACTTTTGTCACATAAAGCCATTGACAAAGCTCAAAAACTCAAATATTAGTAATCGTCATACCTTGGTAGCACCGTTAGGTCTAACCAAAATACAAAAATCTAATTTGTCAAAACAAAAAACAAAAATCTAACAAGAAGGATATAGCTATTTGATACCAGTGATGGATGATTCTTGATCGCTCAATTTTTTTTTTTTCAAATAAAGGATAATAATAATAATAATAATAATAATAATAAAGAAACAGGATGAATGGTCAAGTCATGAAAGCCTGCAAGGGCGGTGTTATGCCAAAAGTCACTAAGGAATTAATGGAGAAGAGCAGAATAAAGTCCAAGAAAGACAGAGCGAAGAAAAAATGAGTATAAATTTAATAACAACTTTTTTTTTTTTTTTGCATTGATAAGTATATTTCAATTAAAATCTATTAGTATTTATAATAAAGAGATTTTTTTTAAAATTATCTTGATAAATTTATTATAGAAAAAAATTAAATTTTTAAGTTCAATTAAGGACATCATTAGAAGACTCTTTATATAAATTCTCCAAAAAAAATAATATTTCTCTCTATTCTCAAATATTAAAGAACCATACATTATCTCAATCGAAAAAACTCTTTTGAGGAATCATTTAAAGTTTTTAATTATTATTCTTTATTTTTATCATTCTTGAATAAAGAAATATATTAAAATTATCATTATTTTAGTAGAAGAAAAAAATTTAATTAAAATAATATAAATTTATTTTATTTATAGAGCTCTTGAGAGAAAATTTATTTATTCACACTTTCATTTATCACACAAATAAAGATTTTTTAAGAAAAATCAATAAATCTTTTAATAATGCTCTTAACACCATAAGATATCTATTTTACTCAATCTTTTTTCTTTATTCAATTCAATTAAAAAATAAAATAAAATGAGTCCCAATAATAATAACTAATCGGAGCCAATCCCATTGCCATCCTCTGGAATGTACCTGAGTGCTTGGGTGGTGCCAATGGGCTACGTACCAACCAACTGGCTAATGTAATAATGATTTATGATCTTCTTCAGATAATCACTTCACATCATCGAGCCCCGTTATTGCAAATCTGTCAATAAAGCCGAAATTACTCGACGAACGACAAAACCCTTTCAATCTGGAAAGGGCAAAACCGCCACCGCGATTATATAATTATATAATTATACATTCTTTTCAATATTGTACACAATACAATAAAAAATCAGTGTATAAATATACAATAAAAATCTAAAGGTTAATTTTTAAAAGTATTTCTTGAAGTTTGAGGTTGTTGCAAGTAGATGGTAAAAATTATTTTATTTGTAAAAGACCACTTACCGTTAGTTAAAATTTTCATTAACTAACTGTTGACTTTAAAAAGATAATATTACCCCCAATAATAGTTTACGTTAATTAAAATTTCCTTAAAATCTTAAAAAAATAAAATTACAAACTTAAAAAAAATTATATTTTTATATCAAATAATTAAGATTTGTAATTTTATTACAAACTTAAAAAAATTATTTTAAGATTTGTAATTTTATTTTTTTAAGATTTTAAGGAAATATCAATAACTTGATCATGGTGAAAATAATTGTTTTAATTACTTATGAAATTGTAAATATTTAGAATTGTAAATATTGGGAGTAATATTGTCTTTTCAAAGTCAACAGTTAGTCAATAAAAATTTTAACTAACGGTAGAGGGTCTTTTACAAATAAAATGATTTTCACCGTCTACTTGCAACAGCCTCAAACCTCATGAGAGGTTTTTAAAAATTACCCAAATCCAAACATAATCCAACATACGACGGTCCAAAATAAACACTGAAGCACCAAAAAAAAAAAAATTCTACGTTAAGAGTTATTTGAATAAAGGTAATTATTTTTTATATAAAATATAAGTAGAATAGATATTTTTTGAATATTAATAAAGATAAAAATTTAGACATGATAATATTAACAAATAATTTATCCGGATCCACCTATCATTAATCAAAATTTTAAGAATTTTTTTTTTTAATTTTCATTGAACAAGAACAGCAGCAGCAGCAGTTCAAATACTCCTACTGCTTTGATTCTTCTAACCATAATTTCAATTTTCATTTCATGATCGTCATTATTTATGCAGCCTCAAGGAAAAGTCTCTCCTTCTTGTTTCCTCATTTTCTTCAAGAACCCAAAATAAAAGCATACACGACATGCCCTCCTAATCTTTTATTTTATTTTATTAAGCAACCAAATTGATCAAGCTTCGGTAGAGGAGATGCGATAATTAGCTAATTCTGCAATTTGGGCGATATGGCATTGGATTTGGAGCTGTGGGATTTTGGTTTCTGGGATTAGGTTAGAAGTTTATGATAGTTACAATTTTAGATTTATAACTTAACTTTTTTTTTTAAATATCTATTTCTAAAAATTAATACGAATTTTTTTATATATGAATCTTTCGAATTTTTGCACATACAGATTAGATCTGAATTTTTTTGTCACCTCTATTCATATATCGTGAATCCTCCTTGCATCATCCCATCGTTGATTTTAAAAATTCTACACAAATATGTAAATAATATTAAAGAAGAAGTAACACGTACCATAACAATCATTTTATTGATGTTACTTATTAATACTGTATTTTTTTACTTAGTTACCCAGTAGAAATAAAATATTATTAAGGCAAAAGAATATTAAAGCCAACAAATTCTTCCACACACAAGTCGTTGATCGCTGTCTAGTCAATGAGAAAAACATTTAGCTGATGTTACTTATTAATAAATAAAATATATATTTTTCACTTTGGTTAAACATTAGTAATAGAATATTAAAGCCAATAAATGCTTTCCACACAAAAGTTATTGATTGGTGTCTCGTCAACGAGGGAAAAAAAGAAAAAAAGAAAGAAAAATTGGTAAAGCGTTGCAATGACCCAACAAACTAATTTTTTGCCAATAAATATAATTAAATAATAACATATGGATCCCTGATTTTTTTTAATGTTTTCCCAGACCTATATTATAGAAATGAACAAACAATGTCATTATTTGTAAAAACATGGAAAAACAGGGACTAAACACGAACATTCCACTCATAGCAACTGCCACGTCGAAAGTAAAATAGAACTCTATCGTAACCCTGGAGAAGGTTCTTGAAAAGACGTTACGTAGCTTTTCTTTGTTTCCCTTCCCTTGCACACGAAATGCGCTTTGATTGCGTCGTCGTTTCGTTTCCTCTCAGCTCGTTCTCTCGCTTCATCTCGTTCCCTCTCCCTCTTTAACTCCTCATTCCGAAATGACGAACCTTCTAGAATCACCATAACCAACTTCTCACCTTCACCCTCCCCACAAAGAAAAATTAAAGAATAAAAAAAATCTCCCCTTTCAACCTGATTTCAATTACACTTTATCCATATGACTCCGCCTCCGACGGCAATGGAGCAGAACGGAGACTCTACACCGTCGCCGACGACTACGGCCAGCGACTCTCAACGTTCTATGCCGACGCCGTTTTTGACGAAAACTTATCAGTTAGTTGACGATCAGGCGATTGACGACGTTATTTCGTGGAACAAAGACGGAACTACGTTCGTCGTCTGGAATCCTACCATTTTCGCTAGAGATTTGCTTCCTAGATACTTCAAACACAACAATTTTTCTAGCTTCGTTCGTCAACTCAACACTTATGTGAGAGGATTAACAAAAAAACACGCACACATATATATTATTAATATTTTTGTTATTATTTTAATTGTATTCTTTTGTGTTGCTTTTTTTTTTGGAATGATTTACAGGGGTTTAAAAAAGTTGTACCCGATCGGTGGGAGTTTTCTAACGACTGCTTCCGCCGTGGCGAGCAACAGCTTCTGCGTGAAATTCAGCGACGGAAGATTCAATCAGCGGCGACGGCGCAGCCTGTCACCGTTGCGGTGCCGGCCGTGGTTCCGGTGGCGAAACCGATTGTGTCGCCGTCGAATTCGGGGGAAGAGCAGGTGATTTCGTCGAACTCATCACCGGCAGCGGGAGCGGCCGGTGTAACCGCTCACACGTGTGGAGGTGGTCACACGTGTGCGGAGATAGTTGAAGAGAACGATAAATTGAGGAAGGAGAATGCTCAGCTGAACAAGCAGGTGGCGGAAATGAAGAATCTCTGTAACAATATATTTAGTTTGATGTCTAATTACACCCGTGGTGGTGTTGGTGGTGGTGACGGCGGCGGTCAGGCGGCGATGGAGTTGTTATCAGAGAAGCGGTTTTCCTGTGGTGAGGGAGAGGAAATGAGTACGAGGTTGTTCGGTGTTCCAATAGGCGCGAAGCGCGCGAGGGAGGTAAACTGCGGCGGTGAACCGTCCTCGTCGACGGCGGAGAACGCGACTCGTTTGCAGCTGCAGTTAAAATCCGAGCCGTTGGATTATCAGATGGGCGGCGGCGGCGGCGGCGATCACTGCGATCGTCAAGAAACGCCGTGGCTGCGGCAGAGCCACCACAGGCCTAACCAGAGGGTGTGTAATTGATTAGATGATCCAAAAGGGGGTTAGGTAGCGCCTAGATTGATCAGTCACGTGTCAGAACAAACACGTGCTAAACTGAAATGTGACACGTGATTCCTTGAACTTTCTGGAGGCCGAGTGGGGGGTGGGCCCCGCCAGAGGAATATTTGCGGGGATTTTGCTTTTGGTAAAAAAGGGACACGCTTGGATGGAAATGGCAGGTCAAATGAAACTCCCTGATAATAGGCGGAAACGTGTTGGTTAGAACTCATAAGAAATAAATAATATATATAATTCACTAGTTAATAGCATAATAATCTTCGTCTTGCATTGTTCTCTCTTTCAATTATAATTTGGTTTGAGCTTAGACTATGAAATATCATAGAGTATATAATATAAAATATGTCGCAGTTATTAATTTTATTTTACTTCATAAACTGGGGGAAACGTCCGTCCAAAGGAAATCGAGCTCAATTATTATGAATGCGCCATTTGTTGTGCTGGGTAGAGTTTGCTGCTGAGCTCTCACATACGTTTGTGTTTACTTTTTTGGGTCCTCATGCACCAACCATCTCGCCTTCATTGGCTTGTTTCAAAACGTTTGCTAAGGTATTTTAAGGCGCAAGTTCTATCGCGGCTTATTGGTTAAGGGGCCGATGTCCCATGTTCTTTTAGATGCATTTTCGGATTAAAGATTAGATGGATAAAATGATTCATAATTGTCTTTTTAACCTGAGTTTCGATCCAATCTGTTGGCGCTCTAAAAGAAAAGAAGTGTTGCTTGTTTTTCCATGGGAGTATGAATATCAAGCGGTTGCCTTGGCTGATGTTGATTTGATCGCTTGAAGTATGAGAGTATCAAGTCGTTAAATCAAATTAGTAAGCATTGGTGAGTACAACCAAGATAATTAATAAATTCACTCGCACATTTTCACTCCTACATAAAGTGTGTAAAGGTAATCATTGTCACACATGGTGTTCAAATTAGAATGTAATTAATTTAATATGTTACTAACTTGGTATTCTACCATTGGTTGATAAATTAAATGACAAGAGGGGTCATGGTTTTCGGCTCCAACATGTCATTAGCTCATCGTTTTGAACATGATTGTTCGCTGTGGAATTTATTAAAACAGGGCTCTCATTTTCCAGCTTTGGCGTCCGTAGACTCTGGCAGAAAGGTATCAAGATTTGTTTTAACATCTCATTCAATAAGTAAGTAAATAATATTAGGTGGAAGAAAAACGTCTGCCTGCATTATCTTTATTTAATTTTCATAGTCAACAAGTCAAAAACCATCAATTCTGGACTGCAGTTAGTAAGACCCATAATTTCTGATTTGTGCTGAGTCATCGTCCCTCATCGGTGATGGATGACCAATATTATTGTGTCCGCCACACAACACTGCGAAGAAGTCGCTTAGCTCGGGTGATGTTGATCTTTGTCTTCCCACGTGTTTTCGAAAAGTCACAGTAGTTTTTCCTCTAATTCAAAAATATTATATGGGTCAATCTCAAAACTTTAGTTGGGATCCATTTATGACTACAAACTGAATCACGATAGCTGAAACGTTTGATAAAACGACATTAATCTCAAAATAATGCATTAGAAGTCAACAACATCCCAGTCTCCGTAGGCTTAGTCCGAGTATTTACTTGATGACATTCTGATCTGATCATTTAATCAGTAAACATTTATTTAGTTCACGTCTCAAGGACAACGAAAACCCACTTGTTATGACAGTACTGTTACTATTAAATACAAGAAAATGACTAGCGTTGAATAAAAGAAAAGAAACGTTGAAATTCAGTAAACCAAGAGACAACAAAACCAAGTTGAAAATTATAAAAAAAAAAAAAAAGAAAGAAAAAGCAGCAGCAAGAGGAACATCCCTTGATGAAAAAGTCAACATATGGAAAAACTGCTACGAGATTAAATCAGACAATGGGATTCGGTTTTCCAAAACTAAAGGCGTTTTTCATCATCAAATCTTAGTCTCCAGCTTTTCTTGCAGGCCAAGTTAACGCACGTGTTCCAGTTAGCCTTAAATCTGTCCTCAAAAGTTCAGAACAACAAGTAGATGGAGAAGATTTTTGAAGCTAACTTATGATTAGATTAGTAATAAATCTAATTACTAACCAATACAACTGTTGCCAAAAACTTGATAAAAAGGCAGTCCCAGGTAATCAATTTAATTGACGATGAAGAAGATTCTGAAGCTAAAATCATGATTAGATTAGCAGCAGTACATTTAATAAGTTGTCATCCTAAGCTCTTCCTACATATTTTACAAACTTATGGGAAGAAACTCTAACTCAGTCAACAATCTCGTGCAGCAACTTCAATACATGAAGCATGGTAGGCCTAGTAGCGGGATTATCTGCGACGCAATCAGCTGCAATTCGCAGCATCTTAAGCATCATCGGCTTCGAACCTGCATTGAGAACTGTTGGATCCAGAACATCATCAGCCTGTTGCTTCTTCATCTTTTGAAACACCCATCCGACCAAGTTCGCACCTTCTTTCTCTTGGAATTCAGGCCCAGTAGGTTCTTTTGCGGTCACCAACTCAAGCAGGATTACACCAAAGCTATATACATCGCCCCTTGTGGTGGACATCCTACTCTGCCCATACTCCGGGGGAATGTAACCTAATGTGCCAGCTATATCGGTGCTGACATGGGTCTCACAAGCACTGATCAGTCGAGCAAGCCCGAAATCTACAACTTTAGCGTCAAGATGTTGCTTGCTTTGATATCCCTATGGATGAAATGAGGGGTGAACCCTGATGAAGAAAAGCTAGACCACGAGCAGAACTGCATGCAATTTTGTAGCGTTTAGCCCGATCAAGAACTTCATGGGATCCTGTAGCATTTCTTAGCCAAAGATCTAAGCTACCATTTACCATGTATTCGTACACAAGTAGCTTCTCCTCATCAAATGAGCAATAACCAAGCAACAGCACAAGATTCTGGTGCTTCACCTTGCCCAAGGTTTCCATTTCAGCAGTGAATTGGCGGTGACCCTGTGTTTTAGCTTGGCTGAACTTCTTAACTGCAACCGTTTTCCCATCAGGCAAAGTGGCTTTGTATACAGTTCCAAAGCCACCATCTCCAATAATATTGGACTTGCAGAAGTTGTGGTACCTTCAAGAATATCAACCAAAGTTAATTTCAGAAGAGGCTGCTGAAACATAGATATATTGATTCTCAAAGGCCCTTTCGACCTACTGCTACTCAAATAGAGATTATAATCTTAAAAACGGTTTTCTTCCTCCTCAGGATCACTTTGCTTGCTGCTTCTATTAATCCATCTCCACCAAGCAAAGACAATGGCTAAAATGAGAAACACAAATGCAATTATTCCAGCGAGTTTGAAAACTCGTAATGCCACTTTATCAAAGGTTTTGTCCCGACAATCTGAACCCACAATTTTCCCACAGAACCTTTGTTCCCAGGAAGTGAAATTTTTGAGAGGTTTTGGCAAATACCACTTTGCGGCACCAGCCCTTCCAATCTACTTTCTGCCAAACTTTTAAGTAAAATAGATTGAACAAACTGCAAATTTTCTCTGGAATCTTTCCACATAGCATGTTCCTTAAAACATCCAGGTGTTCCAGTTGCGCAAGATTACCAAGGTTTTGAGGAATTTCTCTTGTAAACTTATTATCATGAAGGTCCAAATACGTTGAGTATGAAAGGTTGCCCAAAGAACGTGGCCAACCCCCATCAAAGAAATTGCTACTCAATTTCATTGTTTCAATCTTCTAAGTAACTGAATTTGAGAAGACTTCATCCACTGGACCAGAAAGTTTATTGTGCTGAACATAAAGCCCACAAGGCTTAGCAATTGTGACAATGATGAAGGAAGTTCACCATTAAGCGAGCTTAAATCCAAGTGGGAAAGCCCTTTCAAGTTCCCAAGACTAGTCGGAACTGGACCAGAGAACTTATTGCGGGTCAAATTTAGCTTTACCAAACCACCCAACTGACCTAAGCTACGAGGAATGGAGCCAGTAAGCTGGTTATTTCCTAAATACAAGCCTTGAAGCTTGAGAGAGTCACCAAATTCTGATGGAATGGAGCCTGTTAACTAATTTCCAGACAAATTCAAGGTTGTGAGATTTGTTAGCCAAGAGAGTGATCTATGAATTTTACCAGAAAGCATGTTATTGTTGAGTAAAAGATCCACCACCACCACATAGCCTCCTAGTTCTTCAGGTATTCGACCAGATAATCAGATCAAGTTGTGTCATTTGAATTGAATATTGTTAGAGAAGATTGGAGGTAAGTTAATTCTTGGTTTTTATTAATTTGTTATGGAGAAGTATGATTAGATATTTGCAACAGGAGTACTACCCCAATTCTCTTAAGGGTATTTAAGTATTTTTAGGTTTTTAGAGATATTTTTATCCTAGTATAAAAAAAAAAAGATGTCTTTCCTATTATGAAAGAGAGAGAAAGAGAGATCGACTAAGATGAGGAAAAAAACAAAATACGACAGAGAGAAAAAAGAAAAAGAGATGGAAGGAAAAGAGAGAAAAGAAAAGAAAAAAGAAGAAGAATAATAAGAAGAAAGTCTTCTTCTTGGTTCTGCCATAAGCAATGCATGAGATTAAGTTGTGTAATTTGAATTGGATATTGTTGAAAGAATATTTGAGGTAAGTTAATTCTTGACTTTCATTAATTTGTTATGGAGAAGTATGATTGGATATTTGCAACAGAAGTAATACCTCAATTCTCTTAAGGGTATTTAAGTCTTTTTAAATTTTTAGTAATCTTTTTATCCTGGTATAAAAAGAATAAGATATCTTTCCTAATATGAGAGAGAGAAAGAGAGAGAGAGAGATCAGTTAAGATGAGGAAAAAAAAACAAAGATCGATAGAGAAGAAAAAAAAGATAGAGGGAAAAGAGAGAAAAGAAAAAAAGAAGAAGAAGAAGAAGAAGAAGAAGAAGAAGAAAGTTTTTTTCTTGGTTCTTCCGTGAGCAATGCATGAGATCAAGTTGCATCATTTGAATTGGATATTGTTGAGAGAAGATTTGAGGTAAGTTAATTCTTGATTTCCATTAATTTGTTATAAAGAAGCATGATTAGATATTTGCAACATAAGTAATACCCCAATTCTCTTAAGGGTATTTAAGTCTTTTTAGTTTTGTAGTAATCTTTTTATCCTAGTATTTAAAAAAAAAGATCTCTTTCTCATTATGAGAGAGAGAGAGAAAAAGAGATCGGCTAAGATGAGGAAAAAAAAAAGAGATGAAAGGAAAAGAGAGAAAAAAAAAAGAAAAAAAGAGAAGAATAAGAAGAAAGTCTTCTTGGTTCTGCCATGAGCAACGCATGAGATCAAATTGCTTCATTTTAATTGGATACTGTTGAAAAGAGATTGAAGGTAAGTTTTAAGGGTATTTAGGTCTTTTGGGTATTTAGTAATCTTTTTACCCTAATATAAAAAGAATAAGATGTCTTTCCTATTATGAGAGAGAGAGAGAGAAAGAAAGAAAGAAAGAAAGAGAGATCGGCTAAGATGAGAAAAAAAAACCAAAGAACGACCGAGAGGAAAAAAAAGAGATAGAGGGGAAAGAGAGAGAAAAAAAGAATAAAGTCTTCCTCTTGGTTCTGCTGTGAGCAACGTATGAGATCAAGCTGTGTCATTTGAATTGGATATTGTTGAGAGAAGATTGGAGGTAAGTTTTAATTCTTGGTTTTCATTAATTTGTTATGGAGAAGCATGATTAGATATTTGCAACAGAAGTAATACCTCAATTCTATTAAAGGTATTTAAGTCTTTTTAATTTTTAGTGATCTTTTTACCCTAGCATAAAAAGAATAAGATGTGTTTCCCATTATGAAAGAGAGAGAGAAAAGGAGATCGGCTAAGATGAGAAAAAAAAATAAAGAACGAAAGAGAGGGGAAAAAAGATGGAGGGAAAAGAGATAAAAGAAAAAAAAAAAGAAGAAGAAGAAAATTTTCTTCTTGGTTTTGCTGTGAGCAACACACGAGATCAAGTTGCATCATTTGAATTGAATATTGTTGAGAGAAAACTGGAGGTAAGTTTTAAAGGTATTCAAGTTTTTTTAATTTTTTAGTGACCTTTTTACCCTAGTATAAAAAGAATAAGATGTTTTTCCCATTATAAGAGAGAGAGAAAGAAAAAGAGATCAACTAAGATGAGAAAAAAAAAACAGAGAACGACAGAGAGGGAAAAAAAAAGATTAAGGGAAAAGAGAGAAAAGAAAAAAAAAAGTCATGAGCAACGCATGAGATTAAGCTGCGTTATTTGAATTGGATATTATTCAGAGAAGATTGGAAGTTAGTTTTAATTATTGGTTTTCATTAATTGTTTATGGAGAGGCATAATTAGATATTTGTAACAAAAGTAAAAACTTAAGATTTTGCTGAAAATATACTGATAGTGTGTTATTTTAAAAAATCATAGTAATTTGTACAAATTGATTTTGATTCTTAACTTTGGGTATGTTAAACTAGACATCTTCTAGAATTGTTTGAAGTTGTTTCAAGCTAATCAGATGAGACTTCAATTAATTACGATTTTTCAAAGTCATGTATGAAAACCTAACAATTTTTTTATTATTTTAGTGAAGAACATAAATTAAGAAATTATTTTTTACCATAGCTAAACTTTTTCAAAAATTATGAAATTTTGACCAGAGATTTTTATATATGTCTTGTGTGATTCTCTAAATGTTCATGATTTTATGATAAAACAATAAATTGTTTTATATTTTTAAAGCAAGTATGTTCAAAATAGAAAATTGTTTGACAATATTGATGATGTTTAAAACGCAAATAATTTTCAATCGTTTTTTAAGGAATTAAGTTATGAAATCTTTATTAATGAATTTTATATGTTAGCATATAGTTTGTAAAATTTGATATTTTTCCAATAAGGTAATAAGTTATTAAAAATTGGAGAAGATAGACTGTTTGGTTTTGAGGAAAGAACATTGAGGGCATTTGAGGTTAGGTTTAGGAGTTGTTTAAAATGAGATACTTGAGGATATTGGAGTTTATGATCATAACTCGATTATATCTTATGAGAATTTTATTAATATTTTTAGGTCTATGATATTAGTATACATTTGTTACATCAAGATGTCAAGAGGTAAGTAACTAGACTTTTAAATTAATCACAATAAACAATATATATGTTTGACTTGTGTGAAAAATCTATTTTTTATATGTACGAATATAGATTTATATATCTCTGCCCATGTATTTATGCAGTGTGTTGTTGTGTGTTGAGCGTAATTATGTACATGGGCATATGTATGTGTAAAACTTCATTGGCATAAGCACAAAAATGCATCATGTTTTCTGTGAACTGAGAAAGTGGATTTTAGCCAAACTGAATTTGAAGAAAGAAATTGAGTTTTACAATTTTTGGCTTGGATGCTTGAATTCGTTACTTGTCTAGTGGAGGACACTCTGTATGTTATGTTGTATGGGTGACGGACGTGTTTACATATAGCCTAGGATGTATGAAAGTTATGAAAGTTAAGTGAGTGTTCTATTAAACGGTAATTGAATGAAGGTAGCTCAAGTATTTCAAGTATTTTGAAAAGTTCATGGCATATCTTCCATTTGCATTATGTATAAGTATATATGTATTTTGGTATAAGAAAAACTAGTTTGCTTACTGAATTTTGTATTCGTTATAGTTTATTGTGATTCAATTTCTACAAGTCATGATTAATTCGTTATGAGTGAGAAAAAAAACTTTAATTGAGTTATTTTGTTATCTTTTGTAGTTGAAGCTTGAATTATTATCGATTGTAAAGAGTTATTTAATTCTACATATGAGTTGCGGTTAGATTTATCCTCAAAGTTTGGGCTGGGGTGTTACAATTTTCTTCTTCTTTAATTTGTTTGCTTGAAAGTTGAAACCATGGGTTCATTTTTGTTGGGTTTGTTTTTCAATTTTGCCCATTGGTAATTTTCTTTCTAGTCTCACACAACTTGTTTCCAAGTTTAGCAAATGTTACAGATGAACAAAATATGATCATTATGCTTGTATTATTTTGACTATTAACACCCTCTAGTAGGGGTGGGCGTTTGGATCGGGTTAACATGAATCGAACCAAACCCGAAATTTTATTTCGGGTTCGGTTTACTTTGGGTTAACTATAAAATCCAAACTGATTCAAATTTCCAACCTGTTCGGTTGGATTTCGATTCAGGTTGAACTCGAATCGAAATCGAAACCAGATCAGGTTAACTAAAAAAAAAACAGAAGTCAAAACGCCAATCAAAATCCCTATTTTCTCTTTTCTCTTCTTTGCACTCCACATCTAGACAAGCACAAACTCAACCCTAGCACACTCACAATCTCGCTCACACACACCCACATGTCGTTGGTGTCAATTCAACTCCGTTTAGGTGCATCGGTGTTACAATTTCAGATCCAGATGCTGCCTCCTTCTTCGTTTCAGATCTAGTCTTTTTGGGTCGTTCGCTTTAGATCCAGTCGTTGCCTTCTTCGTTCGTAGTCGTCGAGCGCACAAGGTGATGTTAATGTCGGGGATGTTAATTTTAGTGATGTTTAGAATTTCATTTTCAGTGATGTTTGCATTTCGCTGCCTCCTTCTTCGTTATTGTTAATTGATTGTATGTTTTTGGAAGGATTTGGTTTTTGGGACTTGGCTAACAAATCCAATCTCATGTCATATTCCTCTATTGATACCAGTTTGCACTTATCCATTAGAATTTTATTCTGACGTTGCAACTCTCTGCACAGCAACTGTAGTTTGTCTTTAACAGGAATGGATGCATCTCTTTCAGCAAGAACTTGCTGATATACATTCTAGATTATGCTTATTTGCTTAACACCAATTACGATAGGCCTTGATATGTACTCCAAACTCTTGCATATATAAAATTGAACCTTTTTTTTATTCTGATTTAAGATTTAAGATTTGAGAATTTAGAATTTTGGTTGGTTAATGACGAATGCTTGGACAATCAAATTGTTATAACCCGATTTGAACTCAAACCGAAATTTAGATCCAAATTTTCAAACCAAACCGATCTGAATTATTAACCCAAACCAAACCGAACCGAACCGAAAGTTGGTTCGGGTTCGTATTTTGAACTCGATTGGGTTCAGTTCTCCAACCCGATTGAGTTGGAACCCAAACCGAAACCCGATTTACCCACACCTACCCTCTAGTCTCCTTATAAACATCTTTTTCCAATTATTTTTATTTAATTTCAAAAACATTATTTTTTTCACTCCTTTTAAACACACTCTTCATTTTTTTAATTTAATTTTTTATTGTTAAATATCAAAGTAGTGTAATTTATCTATAAATAAAATGAAAAAAATCTTGGGTGATGAATTTTTTAATGTCAACCATTAAGTTTAATTATACATATTTTTAATTATAATTTGAAAGTAATCTTAGATATAAGAATTCTTAATTAATATGAAATAAGAAAAGAAAAATATATTATTATAAATTTTACAATTTATTTTAGTTAAATAGAATTGACAAGTAGAAAACAAAAAGAAAAAAAATAATTGATTATGAGTGCAAGTAATTTGTTATTAAAAAAATTTAAGTATGTTTAATTTTTGCTTGTTTTTAAAAGTAAAAGTTGGACTATTGGCACCCCTTCATTAATCTTATAAAATCTCTGTTATATTACAATTACATTTAAGGACAAATATAAATAAAATTAAATCATTTATATTTTCTTTCTCTCTTCAATTTTATTTTGCTTGCACAATATGAATATTTTTTATTATCAGTAAAATAATATGAATATAAGAAGTAATCCTTTAAGCCAAAAAAAATTCTTGTAATAAACATAACAAATTAATTAAAATACAATACAGTGGAAAAATATGTCAAATAAAAATTTATCCTACTGTAAATTATTTTTTAAGAATTTTCAAACTAATTGCTAAATAAAAAATTTATAGGTAGAATAAAATTGTATTAGACCCATAAAATATTCATTATTTTCTAAGTACAATGTTTTTCTTACTTTTTAAAAAAAATCTTTAAAAATTAAATAATAAATAATGTTTGAAGAGAGGAATTCAAATATTAAAGCTGAAAGAGTGAGGAAAATATTAAAAACTGAAAAATTTATAAATAAAAAGAGTGTTCATTTAGAAAAAAAAATGGTATTTTTGACATAAATGAAATATAATTGAAAGAGGAATTTTAATAGGATTTTGGAGAGGTGTTGATAGTCCAAACTCTAAAAGTAATTTTATTTAAAGTGGGGTTTTATAAGGATAGTAAAAGGGTGCCAAAAGCTCCACTCTTGTCATTGGGCTATACAATTTCAAAGGTCACAAACACTACTTAGTCCACTTTCCAACATTGGGCCAGCCCATAATACAGGAAGTTATACCCCAGTAACGTCCTTTAATTGCACAATTAGTCCGTCCTCTATTCATTTTCACCGCTTTCACCCCTCTACTGGTCCACTTCTTCTCCAGTCTTCCTTCTGACCTTCTCCCGCACTCTCAATCGACCAATTCATCGAAATCAAAAACCTTGCAGAACTCTAAACCTGAACCCACCCACAAAATGCCCATTCTCTTTTCGTACGCAGCCAAACTCTTAAACCCTAACATAACAAAAGCAATTACAACAAAACTAATCTCAACAATCCCGTTAAACTTCACATCAACGAAACACATGTCCCAGAAATGCACTTCAATTTCCAAAAAGCAACAAAGAGTACGCGACCATGCTTACGATAACTACATGGAAATCGAAAAAAAGATGCGCAAAGTCTTAAAGTTTCAAACTTTATTCCTGTCCCAGCACAATCAAACGCTGCCCGTTTCTCGCTTGGACTTTCTCGCTCGCCGTATTGGGTTCAAACGACAAGAAGCCGGTTCGTTTCTCCTCAAATTCCCTCACGTTTTTGAAATTTATGAGCACCCCGTTCAACGTATTCTTTATTGTCGTTTAACTCGAAAAGCTTTGTTACAAATTGAGCAAGAAAAGAAAGCTTTGAATGCCCAGATACCCGAAGCCGTGACTCGCTTAAGAAAGCTTCTTATGATGTCGAATTCGGGTTGTTTAAGGCTTGAACATGTTAGGATTGCAAGGACTGAATTTGGGTTGCCTGAGGATTTCGAGTACTCGGTAGTTCTTAAGAACGCACAATTTTTTAGATTGTTTAATGCTAAGGAAAGTACAGAGAAGTATATTGAGCTAGTTGGTAGAGATCCTAGTTTGGCTGTTTGTGCTATTGAGAAAGTTAGAGAGAAAGAGTATAGAGAGAGAGGTATTGATGCCGAAGATATAAGGTTTTCATTTCTTGTGAATTTCCCACCTGGATTTAAGATAGGGAAGTATTATAGAATTGCGGTGTGGAAATGGCAAAGGGTTCCTTATTGGTCGCCGTACGAGGATGTTTCAGGGTATGACTTGAGATCGCTTGAGGCACAAAAGAGAATGGAGAAGAGGGCGGTGGCTACTATTCATGAATTGTTGACGTTGACTGTGGAGAAGAAGATTACTTTAGAGAGGATTGCACATTTTAGATTGGCAATGAATTTGCCAAAGAAGTTGAAGGAGTTTTTGCTTCAGCATCAGGGGATATTTTATATTTCGACAAGAGGAAATCATGGGAAGCTTCATACTGTTTTTCTTAGGGAGGCATATAGGAAAGGAGAGTTGTTAGAGCCGAATGATTTGTATTTGGCGAGGAGGAAGTTGGGTGAGTTGGTTTTGATGAGTCCGAGGAAGGTTAAGATGGATACAGAATTGGTTAGGAATCGGAGGGATAGACATGATGGTGGTGGTTATATGGGGCGTAGTACGGTGGTTCATGCGAATAATGGTTTTGACAATTTTGGTGTTAAAGAAAATGCTGGAGGAGATCAGAAGGGGGATGCTGATTTGGATTCAGATTTAGGTTCTAATGTTGAGTCTGATACTAGTGATGAGAATGATGATTATGATTCTGTTGAAACTATTGATGCAGAGGATTATGATATGGGGATGTAAGCAGGTGACTGATGTAGGTTTTTGGCCTACGGTTCATTTTGACTTTGATAGATCTAACTGTTCCCCCCCCCCCCCCCCCCCCCTCCCGCCCCCAAAAAAAGAAAAAAGGACTAAGCCTCGGGATCATGTGAAGCTGTAAAACTACAGATCTTCTTGGGGAAAATTACAAATGATACCATCAACTATTAGATATTCATGAATTGATCAATGATGAATGACTGGCACATGATGTAAGTTTCTTATTCAAGGATGAAGAAGGTCCTCATATCTGAATTGGGTCTGGCCAGAAACATATTTGGGAGGATATTTATTTAGACTCAGTGATCTGTTTATTATTTGCCAAAGAGAGTGCTGAGTGCTGCAAGCTTGAAATGGGGTGAACTCGAGGTCCTCAACACCCAAGATTTTCTGTTGTGTCCTTACCTTGTTTTGATTTGCAAAGTGGTTGAGGAAATTTTCAATGGTCAGGGCAATTCTGCATGGTTCGAAGAGATTCAGCTCCAAGATGCTGTTCTAGCTATCATTTAAGTTCACCTAGATAATTGCTTTTCTAGTCTGTATGATGTTAAATTATTGCTAACGTGAGACTGCATTGCAATGGATCTCTGCCTTCATGTATATACACATTGGATCCAAGCATAGACAAGCTTTTTCATCTATTGAATTTTACTGCTGAGATATGAACTCTTGACTTGAGTATTCTGCTACTCAAGTGGCTTGAAATCTCTGGTGAATGAGAGGAAATCAAGTAATGCTAGTGAATGGCTTCAGTTATGTGTTAAAAGTAAGTTCAGAATCGGCATAGGAGTTTTCAATTTTTCATCTAACCAACACAGGCAAAATTCCTCCATGCATTATTTCTTCCCAAGTCAGAACTCAAAGCCCATTTATGCTTGTTTTGTCGCTTTAACATCAAGACCCTGTAGATGACAAAATACACATTGCAGTCAACCATCACTAAGATCTCCTGTCTTAATCACTCAAAAAATGGCATCTATAAATGTCTTTCTCCCCCAAAGCTCTGGTGCTGTATCTTTGTTAAACCCCTTTTATTCAAGCTAGAAGCTTAAAAACACTGGCATCTACCCAAGTTTGTAAAATCTATATGCACATTTTATTGTAAGAAGCACGGCATATGGTCCAATTGATAATTGTTGCTTGTGCTTGTTTTAAGCTAGCTAACAAGCATTTTTTATTATTATTATCTTTTCCATGGTTTTCAGATTAGTTGACTACATGTGCTTGACTTCCTGCTGAATCAAGCCATTTTGATATGCAAAAGCCAAGCTAGAACGGTAGGATGTCCATTAGCTTCAGCCAGAAGCCACTATCCACAAGCTTTTACTTTGCAAGTGCTGCTATATAAAAGCATCAAACATGCAAGTTGGTTCGTATTCAGTGAGTTTGTTGACATCAAAGAGAGCAAATGAATAAAGATTAATGGCCACATCTGTCTATTCAGTTTCATTATGAACCGATTCAATTTGCGTATCCATTATAGCTGTAACCACTGATTGAAAACAACAGATACCAGTGTATGCACGATGAGTATAACTTTTCAAGATATCTCATTAGAGAAGTCAAAATAATTTGAATTATAAGGCCAATTACAATTGATAATCCTATTATTATTATTTTAATATCATAGTTACGTCATTATGCTACCAAATACCAATATCCTAAGACTCACATAAACAGTCCATCAAAGTATTCCCAGAAAAGATCTGGACATGCATCTTCTTTTGATCATAGATTTTCACTAATCCTCAATTTATAAGATCATCCTAAATAAAGTAACTCTCATGCGGTGAATTGTGAAAAAGTGAAATAAGTCTAGTAGAGTGAAAAAACACTGGCTAATTGGTGAGTTTGTATCTTTTTGGAGATAATTTTTTAAAAAAAATTTGACATTATTCAACATATAACTTTAAAAGTGACCACCCATCATTGATCATTGATTGATCTTTGCCCATAAATCAAACTTCATTGCGATAATTGTTGGTGTTAAGAGTCAAGGATTCACACATGCATAAAATAATTAAACTACTTTAGTCCTTTCATATTTATGGACTGTATCGCGCATATAATATAATGGTTTCGGTGACAATGAAATAAAATAGACGAGGATCAAGAATTGCACAAGAATCTTGGATATTTTCGTGTGGCAAAACAGGTGTATCCTTTTATAATCTTAAAAGTGATGCAGCAGGATCCAACTTGTGTGCTAATTAATCGCTAATTATCTTAATAAAACGTCATAGGATGGATGTTGGGGCTAAATTAGTGACATTTAATTAAATAAAATACAAGCGTTCGACAAATCGAAGCTTAATTAGCACCATGATGATGCCCTTGTCATGCACTTCGTTTGCCTACTACACGCTACGTGATTGATTTTATATGTTCCAAATGTTTGTTTATTTTATTTTTCTAAAATGTCATTTTCAATATCTTTTAATTGGACAAAAGGAATTGAGCACTTGATGCAAAGGCTAGCTGTTTCTTCTTGCATGGTGCATTGCGATTGAAATGAAAAAAAAAAAAAAATCACCCTTTGTGGTTTTAAGTGTCTTTTATATGATTCGAGGGGTTAAATATCTTGAATGTTAAGTAATTATTATAAATTATATCTTCATTGAGAAGCGGACACAATCTCACTTCATTCTTAAAGTCAAGATATATTGTATGTATATTTTTATGCAAGTTGATTTTTTTTTTCTAATATTTGAAAATATATTAGATACACATTGAGGCTAAATATTCAAATGGTCGGGTCACATAGCTAATTTAAGAAGCTCTAATACATTTTTTGAGTATAAGCAATTTTTTGTTTAGAAATTAGAAACTCAAAAAGATCACGTCAACATTGTACTTATGACATTTGTGTCTTATTCTAGCTAAAGTTGGTGCCAAGATGAGCAAACACGTTAAGAAAAGAAACTATTTTTCTTTTACATTAGAAAATTAAGACATTGTTTACGATTATAAATTCAAGATCATCATTTACATCAAAATAATTTATTTATTCCACATGGTCTTTTTTTTTAATAATTTAAAATTTGCAATACAAAGATTAAAGAAAATTTAAAATGGTAAAATATCAATAACCATTAGAATGGTTGTATGTTTGTTTATACATATAAAAAACTGTCCATACAAATTTTGTATGCTCTTTTCTTTTTTTAACTAATCCTCTTTAATATTCGAGTGGTGTACAATTAGGTTATTTAATAAATTATACAACTTTTGAATAATCCTTTTTCATATTCGAAGAGTGTACAATTAGAGTATTTAATAGATTATACAACTGAGATCTCAAGTATAAGTACTGTCCAAATTTTTAAATATCCTCTAATATTCAAGGTGCGTTTACTGCCCCAACCATTTTCTAATATTCAAACAGTGTCTACTCTATTTCACCCCAATCTAATATTCAAAAAATATTTACACTACTCAATTATTTCATAATTAAAGAAATATTGACATTATTTCGCATAATAATTTTATAAAGCTCAAATGTTTGCTCTCTCAATTGTGAGTGCAAGGCTCTCACTAGACGAAAGGCCATTGGTGAATTTTGCATGCTTTGCTTTTCTGTGAAGCGTCACATAGGTGCTTTCAATTCTGGCGTTACCAATCAACGGCCCACATTTCCCCACCAAACTAACCTAATCCATTGCCGTGGATCACGAGGGTAATTTGTTAAGTGATCTCCAATCTTATTACTCACATATTTTAACGTGAACCTCAACCCAATTAGTATCTCTCAACCATTCGATCACGCCCCACGTGTACGGTACCGGCACTGTGTTAGATCTGCATTACACTTTATCTGTTTGGTCGGTCCCGCACACATTATTTTCGTGGTCCGTGCGGTACCTGATATTTTCTTTTTTTGCTCTCGGCTCAGACTTGGCAGAATCACAGAGCGCACGCGTTTTGACTATCTCTCAATACGGGCCTGCCAAGTGGGCCTATCAGGAGCTGTTAGAAAAAGTTAAATCTGTCCAGTTTGTTATAGACCATTGCATACGGTTTCTACGTTTACCCAATCGGATAATAACACGTCATTCATCGAATCTTTGAATATCATTTGGGTAGCCAGTTAATTTTCTTTTCTTCTTTTAATTGGTTCCGTTTCCAATTTCAAAATTCAATCTAAAAATATGATTTTTCCATCAATAACCTTCAATTTAAAACATACAGACTTGTTGCTAACTTTAAAGAGAAAAAAATTACTTTACTTCACTAAATCGACTCGTGGACAGAATTAGACAGAATATACCAAATCTATTTCAAATATTTAAAGCAAAGCCAAGTAGTTACCCAAATTTTAATTTTTGATGAATAATTCAACAAGTAATTAGCTGTAAATTATTACGATTAGATTTACCTAACCCCTCATAATGAGCAATAACTAAGATGTGTAGAGAAAAGACCCATACTGACCTCTAGTGTTACAAACTTACCCGACTCATCTAATCAATTCTTAATTAACAATAAACAAGGTTACAATGATAAAGACTCACACTATTACACCAAACTAACTGTTAATAAATTTATCGACATAAATTTCAAACTTTCATTTATATCGCATTTACTGACTGCCCATGCTAATAGTAATTGAGGTTTGGTCATCTAAAACTAGATGATAATTTTTATAGAAAAGTATAAAAAAGCCTAAAATTAGAGTTAATTTTTTAAAAAAGTGATCCATAAAGAAATCCTTAAGTGATATGTAGCCAACAAATAACTTACAGGTAATCAATATGTTAAATATTAAATCTATGAGCGATCAACATCAACTTATATTTCAAGCATCTGTCAGCGATCAACACTAATTTATATTTCAAGCACCTATCAGCGATCAACATCAATGTATATTTCAAGCATCTGTTAAGCATGACAGATTATTTAAGGATAGTAATGTCTAACACACCATTTTTGACTGATATAAGAAAAAAAATTAAGTGAGATAATTTTATAAATTGACCATATTTTTATAAATTTTTTCTTTATATTAGGCTATAATTGAGGTACCTTATCCTATAAGACATTGCTAAATGATAAAATTTTATTATTAGATACAATAGAATCAAGTAGCAAATTTGTTATATGTTAAAAAAAAAAAAAAAAAAAAACTTCAATGGCCAAGAATTAATATTTTGGACATAAACGATTGACACGATGAATAAATGGGTGATCCAAATACAATCAACATGTCTGAGAACTCGATTTACATACAATCGACGCATCGATCACGTGTCCAGCACGATGTTTAACTACTAAAGCAGAAAAAATTAGTAGGCGAGTTATTTTTGTAAATAAATCATAATTTTGGTCTATAGCTGTAAATAAAATAAAATAAAAAAAGGAAAAAAACCCAAATTGCGAAAGAGACAAAGTGAAACTAAAGTTGAGTTGCTGCAACACAACTCGAAGGGCAACGCCAGTCGGATGTCCACCCCATTTGTCTCTTAAAGCAAAAGCTCTACAACAAACTGCTGCTAACAGAAGCACCCAATTTTTATTTATACAGCAATAGAAAAATAAATAAATAAAAGAGAAAAATGCCGTTGCCACGTTACCCTCTCTTCATTTCTCCCCAAATTTAGATCCTTTCTTTGCATTTATAGCTAATTTTAATTTGTTTCTCTTTCTCTGTGCGTGTGTGACTGTGTGTATGTTTGTGTGTGCTTGTGATGATCTTTTTTTCTACGACAGTTGACCTAATATTCGTTCTCATTCAAAAGACAAACACACACGTTGTGTAAGAAAGAAAGAAAGAAAGAAACGGAGTGTTTGTTTGTGTAGAAGAACAAAAAAATGGGAAATTCATTTGGATGTTCGGCATCAGGAGAGAGATTAGTGTCAGCAGCGAGAGATGGTGATTTTGTTGAAGCCAAAATGCTTTTGGATTGTAACCCTTGTCTTGCTAAATATTCAACTTTTGGTGGCTTAAATTCCCCTCTTCATTTTGCTGCTGCCAAAGGCCATAATGAGGTTCCTTTTGTGTTTTCTTTTTTATTATTTTTGGTAATGGGTGTTTTTTTATTTTGTCTTCTTGTGTTTATTTTGATTAATTTTTGTGGGTTGTGATCAGATTGTGGCATTGTTACTTGAAAATGGAGCCGACGTTAATTCCAGGAATTATTGCGGCCAGGTGCTTGATTTGATATTTTTTTCCCCTTTTTTTCTCAGCTGGGTTATGTTCTTTTTGCTGTTTCTTTATTGGCTGGCTTTGATTTTGGAGAATCATGGGTTGATTTGTTCAAATCTTGTGAGATGGGTTTGGTTCTGTTATGGACCTTAAGTTTGCTATGTCCAGATAGATGATGCACTAATTTTATTGGAAACCTGGTACAAGATATGAAATGGCATTTGATTTTGTAGTTGAAGCTGAAATAAGAAAATTAGAAAAGTATCTGATCATGAAGGCTTGTTATTTTGATATTTTCTGATGTGATTTTAAGTCCAAATATTTTCCAGGGCAACTAGACACAATCTTGAAGCAACTCTGCTAAAATCTGCTTTTCTGATTAGCGACTAGACACAAACTGATTGACCTGCTTTAAAACCAACTCTTTAGTCATTTTTTGTAATCTATGCTTGTAGACCGCATTGATGCAAGCATGTCGATATGGGCACTGGGAAGTTGTACAAACTCTTCTGCTCTTCAGATGTAATGTGAGTTCAATTTTCAGTAATCTTAACTCTTGCAAATTATTCCCATTTTTTGTTAAAGTTGTTTTTCAGGCAATTAGATGCTCCTTGGTTAGGATGTGCTTTTGGTTTTAAACTTCTGTGGCTATTCTCTTTTTTAGGTCACAAGAGCAGATTATCTCAGTGGGAGGACAGCCCTACATTTTGCGGCTGTAAATGGGCATGTTAGATGTATTAGACTAGTTCTGGCTGATTTTGTTCCTAGTGTTCCTTTTGAAGTCATGAATACTCAGATCGAAGGCGATAGAGGGGACGGTTCCAGTGTGAAGAGCAAGTGTGATCAAAGGTTTTGAATTTAGTTTAGTTATTGTTTGCCTTCTTGGTAGATTGGGTTGAGACTGGAGCATAGTATGCCAGATGTTAGCTAATACTCCTTTTTAACTGTTCCAAAACTGCTAGTTAGTAATTTTTTTATGCTGTAAAGTTTTTGGCAAACAGATGACTCTTGATAATCACCTCGCGAGCTGGATTAGATTCCAGCTTCAATATGATGTATTATCTCCTGTTTTATTGATATCTGATGCAAAGGAATTTATTTATTTTGTAAAGAGTGAAGGTAATAAGCATTGGCTTCTTCATCCTTTTTAACACCTGATTCTCTAATGCAGTGCCCTGTCCAAGTTTGTAAATAAGGCCGCAGATGGGGGTATCACTGCTCTTCATATGGCTGCATTGAATGGGTATTTTGATTGTGTACAGCTTTTACTTGACCTTCATGCAAATGTATCTGCTGTGACATTTCATTATGGAACATCAATGGATTTGATAGGTGTGCTTCTGTAATTTAATCCTTGACTGGTTTCGTAGATGGTCTCTTTGTAATTCATGGTTTGAAATAACAGCTAATATTTACTTGTAGGAGCTGGAAGCACTCCTTTGCACTTTGCTGCTTGTGGGGGAAATCTAAAATGCTGCCAGGCAAGAGTTTTATTAACTTTTAAATGTTCCATACCAAACATCTATTTCTCCTAAATTTGAGATGACTGTAGTATTATTTCTGCAGGTCCTACTTGCAAGAGGTGCGAGTCGTATGTCTTTGAACTGCAATGGGTAAATTGCCTATGTTTTCTTTTCTGACATTTGCTCTTTAGCTTGGTCATATGACTACCATTGTTTTGAAGTAATGGTATTGCTAACAGAAGCTTGTGTATTTCTTCAGGTGGCTGCCTCTTGATGTTGCTAGGATGTGGGGGCGCCATTGGCTCGAACCATTGCTGGCACCCAGTTCTGATGCTGTTATGCCAAGATTTCATCCTTCCAATTACTTATCCTTGCCTCTTTTGAGTGTACTTAATGTAGCCAGGTAATTCTAATACTAATTATGTCAACATATAAGGAGTTCCTAAGGAAAGAAAAATATGGACATGCTGATTATTAAAAACAAATAAGAATATGCTGAATATTCATCACATCTGTGCTTCTGCATAATAATTTTTTTAAAAAAATCTTCTCCTTTTAGTGAAATTAAAAGTGAATGTGATACTTTATGTTGCAGAGAGTGTGGGTTGCTGTCTTCAACAACCTCCTCCTCAGATGATGCTGATACATGTGCTGTCTGTCTGGAGCGAGCATGTACAGTTGCTGCTGAAGGTTTGTTCTTTCTTTCTCTGTTTTTATGTTTTCCATATGTTCTGTGACATTATCTATAATATATGATGAAGATTAATGTAGTAACTTGTAGAATAACATTGTCTATAATATTTTATTAACACTGTTCACATATGAAGGAATTTCAAATAGAGAGAGCATAAGTGAACAATTTGGATATGCATTCTGCTGCTAGGTTTTGCATTTGGTTTCACTAAAGGTGTATCAAGGGAAGCCTACAGTTTAACATGCCATGATGTTGGAATGATTTCCTGAGGGGTTTTGAGTAATGAAAGACTTGTAATTTGATTAATTTATTCACAGAAAGTAAATAAGTTGGTGAATTTAGGTGACAGCATTGAGAAAATAATCTCTTGTAATATGTGGGACTGTGGGTCGTAATCTTTACGCTTGTTTTTATGCTTATTTACTAATGAAATATGTGGGACTGTGGGTGGTAATCTTTATGCTTGCTTTTATGATTATTTACTAATGAAAACTGCTTCATTCTTCAGGGTGTAGGCACGAGCTTTGTGTAAGATGTGCACTGTACCTCTGCTCAACAAATAATATTCCTTCTGAGATGGTTGGTCCGCCTGGCTCCATTCCATGCCCTCTCTGTAGACATGGCATTGTCTCTTTCACCAAATTGCCTGGCTCCCCGGTAAAAGATATTAAGCAACCTCTGTCCCTTGGCCTTTGTACCCCATGCATGCTTCACACTCGTGATGCTGAGTGTGAATCTCCAGCATGTGCCCCAGAGATTCGGAAGAATCGTGTAGCTTTGGTTTCCTCAGATATGTTGTGCCCTGTGACTTGTAGTCCATTTCCTTCAGTTGCTATCCCTTTGTGCACTTGCAATGATGGTCCGTGTCCATCTTTTGAACCTCGAGAGGTAGAAACACAAGATGAATCTCCTCGACGCTCTCAAGGAGGATCGGTAGAGCAGGATAAAATGGAAGGGCCAAGACTGGAGAGAACAACCTGTTCAAGCATGTTCTGGGGCAGAAGAAGCTGCAGCAGAGAACATCAGTGCAATTCAGAAATAAATGCTTGACAGGTTCGATAAATAGTTGTTGCAAACAGGAATTTGGATTGAAGCATTGAATCCAAGGGTGTGGTTCTTGATTGCTTGCTCTGATTCCAAATCACTTAAAAGAGCTTCCAAATCCATGATTTGCTTCTGCATATTGTTCAGCTGGCTGCATGCTAGTATGGATGTGGGTGTGGAATCATATCATTTTGGTTAGGTTGTAGATTGCTTTCAAAATATATGTAAAGTTTGTATGTTTTGATCAAGCATTGATTGTCGTTGGTCATTTAAGCACTTTTTTTTTTCTCATTTACCACGACGGCATGTTTGCTAATGATTTGCCAAAATAGCGTTCAGTTTAACTGGACTAATAGCTATGATCAATGGTAGTGATTTTGGTTTTAACAAATCACAATGCTAGAATTTTTCTATATCTTTCTTTCAGCGAGTGTTTTCACACACAATAATGTTGCCCTTGCAGTCTTTGCTCATAAAAAGTGCTGGTGATAGGCGTTAAGGACTCTGGGCGTGGCGAAAGTGCAAAAAAGATATATTATGATTGGATTGGTTAGGATGTGA
>NW_006261964.1:28718367-28735762 GCF_000493195.1 Citrus x clementina | reverse complement strand
CACTGTATATTTTCCGTACATTGATTGGCACTTGCATTCAACATTCCATGGCTCCACTACTAGCTAATTGGAAGGGGAAAGATTAGAAAGGCAACGCCATTTTGGCAACAATAATTTTGTTTTCAACAAATCAACCGTTTCAAGCAAAATCTTCTGTTCTCCTACTATCTAAAAAGTGTATCATCATTCATGAACCTGACTCTGCATTGTGGCCAATTGCGGCATCCATGTACACAAATTTTAAAATGCAATAACACTGTGCGCGCGCGCGCGTGTATATATATGTATGTATATATGATCGAGATTCAAAAGTGGAGAGAAGACATGATGGCAATAAACATTCGGATTTTGAATAAACACGAGGAGATCCTAATCCTCTGATATTTCTGTGATCCATAGATATGCAGAACCCAGAACAGGCGGGTGCATTCATCCATAAAGTGACAAGTGGCTACTAAAGTGATGTAGCCCCAGTGGTCCGATGATCTTATTCTTATATATCCATCATTGCAGGAGAAAATTAATCGTTAAAGAACCCTGATATCGAATAGTAAGTGGGACCATTACACACTTGCACATGCCAAACCCTAAGTAGTAGTTTGTTTGTTTATTTTTGTTTTTGAAGCAAACCCTAGCAATAGTCACATAGACAGTAATAAGAAGAAAAATAAAGAAGACAATACAAAGCTGGCGAGTTTAGTACGCATTAACTTCAATTCTCTGTGAATGAAAATGCAAATAAATTTATTGGTAATGGATCGATCATGAGGCAACGTCAAGTTTCTCTATGAATCAATCAATGATCATCATCGTCTTCTGGCAGCTGTTTCTCTTTGGGCATTGAAGTAAACGGCAGCAACAGGGAGGCCTAAGCCATTCTCTGCTGAGAATTGCCTTGTGTTGAAGTGGTCCCTTGAAGCAGGTGGCCTCACTGTTTGCCTGCCTCTCTGCTTAAACAATATGAACACGTATCTGTGGATGCCCACCACCGGTTTTGGTGTCTCATAGCTCACGATTTCTTTTCCTGTTTTCAACTAACTAATTAATTAATCATCTGATAATTAATAGATTGTATGTGTACGTAAAAAATGTGATTAACGTAAACAAGTTTAGCTTAATTAATTAAACTTACCAAAAGAAGCGTCAGTGGTTCCAGGAATGTCTGTCACCATCCTGAAAGATAATATATAGAATTAGAATGAGTAGGATTAGATTGTGCATAAGGATTTGCGCAATGAAATAATAATTATAAATACTGTGTATGTATTAATATATAACGACTCTATCTTTGACTCTCTGATTGTAAATATCACCGTTCAAATTGATACGAACCAGTGGAGATGTTCTCTTAAGCATGGATCACTAGGGCTTGGAGCATCAGGGTCTGTCATAATCTTCAAACACAATACAAGATAAACAAAAAGATTAGTACGTAGTAGAGTTAAAAGTCGTAAAAATATACTAAATCATGCATTAACTTACCAAGGTATAAGCTGATCTCATGTCCTCGCCGCCAATATCGACTCTAGGCTTAGCAATAATGACAGCAGGCATAAGCTCGTGGCCATTAGCAACTTGCTTATTAGAGTTATAAATCACGTTCATCTTCACACTAGGAATAAAAGTATCCACCACATCTCCCACCACGCGTCCAACAGCTAGTGGATCAGTCGTTCTTGACATTTTTAGTAAGCTGAGAATAATGGAAGCTCAAAGAGAGAAGTGCTTTCAGTGGTGTGATCTGTGTTTTAACGTTTGTGACAATATAAGTGCTTTTATAGGGGAGAGATAAGGAAAAGGACTTTATGAGAGCAAGAGCTTAACTTAGAAGCTCAAAGATTCGAAAATGCTTCAACATACCATAATAGCAAAAATGGTGTCTATTTATGGTGAAGACATGTGATAAGCTTGGAAATTAAGTTGTTTTTTTAACGAAATTGTGACAAGAAGCCACTAGAGAGACGGGGTTTGCTAAGTTTTGTCCTAAGATATCCCTTTTTAAATAACTTTTATATTAGTACAAATAATTTTTTGTATGTAATTCCAACACGTCTTTAGCTTATTGGCTAAATGAGAATGAAGAATCAAACTTTATTAATTTCCCACTTTAATATATAATATCTTTGGGAAAATGGAATTTTCAGCTTTTATTGGTGCTCCTCTCCATACACATGCTTTCTTATATTAGAAAAGAAAAAAAAAAAAAATATATATATATATATATATATATATATATATATATATATATATATATATCTTATCAATAAAGCTGGGAACGTGTAGTTAATTCAAGAGAGGCAAAAACGAATCCCAATTTATTTTGTTATTGGTTTTGGTCTTAATTTGGTATCTTAATGCACTTTAAAAAAATAAAGAAAAAAAAAACCTAGATTCGGTTTTTATGTAATTAAATCATGTGGGGGCATGATCGAAAAGTTGTAGCAGAATCTGAAGTTTCACTTATAATAAGACCCGATGCATGCTGAGTTAGCAACTGGGAAATCTGAGCTGGGCATTTGCTAGCTAGAAATTATATCAATACTGACACATGGCCATTCAGTTGATGGAATAAAGCTACAAAGCAGCTAGTGAGTATTATTCCTTCAGCATTGGCCTTCTTTGACAGAGATCATGCATGCACTAAAAATCCTCATTGGCTAACAAGATAAGAAAGAAGCTGCCAAATTTAACATTTGATTCGTTAAGTAATTCAAGCAATAAAGATCTTGCAAGATGTTGTACGGTCAAGAGGACCTTTCTCTATTTGTTTTTCTCTGAATTTACGTACAGACCGTACCATGCAAAATGTAACAGCAATTCTAAGTACCACCCATATAATAATTATATATGCAACTGCATGCTAATGGTTATTGGCTACATAAGCCTAAAGATTTGATTTTTTTTTTAATTAATTGAGAAAAGTTAACACGAGACCAATTAACCTTAACAGAAGTTAAACATGGTCGTGGAGGTATAATGATCCTTTTTCTTTCGTCCGTTCTTTATTTGCAAATCCTGACGGTTCTTTAAATATATAAATAAATATTCTTTCGAAACCATACTTTGACAAATTAAGACACTATTTTGGTATTGGGATGGTATCAATGCTTCGAAATTATAGTTGACTTTGTAATAGAAGCTGTTGCTCTCAGGTTAAAGTTGACGGTGTTTGGAACATACACATAGAAGCTTATGTAATAACCTTCCAACACCTCATGTGGGATAATGATCTTCTTAAGACTTTCGTCAGAGGGCAGTTCATATTTTTTCTTACTTATCCTTGTACTGTGGTGTCAAGGAAGCTCATGTTTGCAAGATTACCAGCAAAGCAGAGGATCACAGCAGCAGCAGCATACAGTTACGAGTAGATGACATGGCATGCCAGCTGGAGCCTGGTGGTTATGTAATTAGTTGTGCATATGTTAATTAGCAAAAGCTGTTATAGTTAGTTAACAGAATAAGTGAATTAGTTGCAGCTAATTACATCATTTAGTGCTGAGCTTCAGCTTAGTATAAATAGCAACAACTTTGTACACACGAATAAGTTTTTTGATTAATGAAATTTAGTTCTAAGAAAATATTCAGATCTGGTTATTCATTTTCTCAGCTGCCAAACATTATTCTCGTTCTTCTTCTTGGTATCAGAGCCAGTAACAATGGCTTCAGTCCATCTAGCTTCTTCTTCTTCTCAAGCGCCAATTAATCAAACAGTTAATTCAACACATGTGACATTCACTTTCAATACACCTATTAAGCTAGATCAATCCAATTATTTGATTTGGAAATCTCAAGTTCTTGCCTCAATCCGTGGCAACAGACTTGAGAAATTCATTGATAATTCAACCATTCCACCTCCCTCACACATTGCTCAACGAATTGAAGATGAACTGAGATCTGTTGAAAATCCAGAATTCGCAACTTGGAGATCACAAGATCAGGTGCTTCTTGGCTGGTTACTTTCTTCAATGAGTGAAGGTATCATCAGTTTAGTCTTCAATCTAGAGACTTCTCGAGAGGTATGGAAAGCTATAGAGGTTCAATTCGGATCTCAGTCTAAATCTAGGCTTCTGCACTTACGATATATGATGAACTCAACTAGAAAGGATGATCTGAAAATTACTGATTATTTCATTAAGATGAAAAGTATTGCTGATAATATGGCTGCTGCTGGTAGTGCATTAAGTGATGATGATCTGATCTTGCATGTGCTCTCTGGTTTAGGTCCAGACTATAACTCTGTTGCTACCTATATTACTGGACAAGTAGGAGTAGGAAAAATGAATGTAAATGAAGCCTATGCTATGCTCCTAACTCAAGAAGCTAGGATTGAACAACAAACTCATATGCTAGCTAATACTGATGTGAAACAAAACTTTGAGGCTAATCTTACTTACAATAGAGGTTACAAAAAGGGAAATATGTCTGGAGGAAGAGGTTTTGGTGGCTTTGGTTATAATCCTGGCTATGGTAACGGTGGAAACAATAACAGTAATGGTTACAAGGGAGGTTATAATGGAGGCTCTGGATTTAATGTAAATAGTGGAAGTGCTTATGGCACTAATTATCAGCTCAAGGCTTATCAAGGAGATAATCAAAGAGGTGGAGGAGGAGGCAACTGGAATCCAAATGCTGGAAATGGTGGATTTAACAATAGCAGATCTTCTGGAAACACTAAGCCTCAATGGAATGTCTCTAAGCCAACCTGTCAGATTTGTCTCAGAACAGGCCATACTGCCAATATTTGCTGGAAGCTTGAAGAATTTATTGCATCTGGATCTTACAGACCACCACCAAATAGAAATCCAAAGTCTGCATATTTGGCTAATATGGAGGGACCTGCTGATGCTAACTGGTATTTGGATAGTGGTGCAACACACCATCTGACAAATGATATCAACAACATGCATGTCTCTGAAGTGTTTACAGGTATATCTAAACTTCTTGTTGGCAATGGTGCTGGATTGAGTATAACACATGTTGGTAGTGCTGCATTGAAATCACATAACTCCCATAATACCTCCTTAACTCTTAAGCTAAATGATATCCTTTTAGTGCCACAAATTACAAAAAACCTTATTAGCATCTCTAAACTCACTAATGATAATGATGTTGTGATTGAGTTTACTAATAATCTCTGCTTTGTGAAGGACAAGGTGAGGAATTTGATCATACTGCAGGGCAAAGCTGAAAATGGTTTATACAAATTGCTATTAGTTTCATCTAATAAGCCAGTTCCCTCTGTGCATCAAGTCTCTCCTGCATCTAGTCAAAGCTTTGTTGCTGAGTCAATAATACCAACCAATCCTCTTTCAATGTTTTCAGTTGTCAATTCTACTCTTTCAAATAATGCTTCTTGTCTGCATACTGCAGCAACTCCTTGTAAAAATTCTGAGTGTTTGCTAAGTACCTCTGTATTGCATCAAAGATTGGGACATCCATCTTCTAAGATTTTGAGCCATGTAATCAAAGCATGTTCATCTTTCAAACTGGAAAATAAAACTAAAATCTTTGATTTTTGTGATGCTTGTCAAATAGGAAAAATGCACAAACTTCATTTTCCAGCTACTATTATCAAAACAAAGTCTCCCCTGGATATGTTGCATACTGATTTATGGGGACCAGCCCCTGTGGTTTCATCACAAGGCTATAAATATTATGTGAGCTTTGTTGATGACTTCACAAGATTTACTTGGATTTTTCCTTTGAAAACTAAAAGTGAAACACTGTCAGTCTTCAAAGTTTTCAAAAACCAAATAGAGAAACAACTTGACAGACCTATCAAATGTCTTCAATCAGACTGGGGGGGAGAATTTCGATCATTTGTTAATTTTCTTCAAACAGAGGGCATCCAATTCAGACATTCATGTCCATACACTCACAACCAAAATGGCATTGTAGAGAGAAAGCATAGGCATATCACTGAACTTGGTCTCACTCTTCTTACACAAGCCAATCTACCTATTAAATTCTGGTGGGATTCCTTTCATACAGCCACATATCTTATCAACAGATTACCTACTCCAGTTCTGTCAATGAAATCCCCTTATGAGTCTATCTTTCATCTCACTCCAGATTATCAATTCTTAAGAACATTTGGATGTTCATGTTTTCCCTTTCTCCGAGACTATAATCAACACAAGTTTCACTCTCATACATCCAAATGTGTCTTCTTGGGGTATAGTTCTGTGCATAAGGGTTACAAGTGTCTCCATCCCTCTGGAAAAATCTATATAGCAAGTCATGTTATTTTTTATGAGACTTCATTTCCATATTCCTCCATTTTCAGTTCATCTTCTCCATCCAAGTCTTCTGGATTTCAATCCAATCTTCTTCAGCAATATACTATACCTATTTCTAATAGCAATTTGAATACCCTTGAAGCTGCTACTGCAAGTAATGATCAAAATTCTAATAATCTTGATATTACATCTTCACCACTTCCTCACAACACATCATCTCAACTCTCACCACCTGCTACTTTATTCCAGCAAACCACATTCTCTTCACCAACTCAACCTACCATGTCACACTCTTTGATTCACCCAGCACAATCATCTCAACCTAATCCAATTCCTTCCACACACAAAATGATAACCAGAGCAAAAGCTGGAATATTCAAACCAAAGGCCTACCTAACAGATCACAATAGCCTGGAACCATCCACTGTTTTAGAAGCATTATCTGATCCCAAATGGAAAGCAGCAATGCAGTCTGAGTATGATGCTTTGACTAAGAACAAAACTTGGACTCTGGTGCCCATGTGCTCATCCTATAAACCAGTTGGATGCAAATGGGTGTTCAGGACCAAGTACAACACAGATGGCTCAGTTTCCAAATACAAAGCTAGGCTGGTGGCCAAGGGATTTCATCAAACTGCAGGTATAGATTATTCAGAAACATTTAGTCCTGTAGTGAAGTCTGCAACAGTAAGATTAATCCTTAGCCTAGCTGTCATGAAAAATTGGAATGTCAGACAAATTGATGTGAATAATGCCTTCTTAAATGGGGATTTGTCAGAGGATGTGTATATGATTCAGCCTGAGGGTTTTATGTCCAAAGAAGGCTACATATGCAAGCTTACCAAGGCTTTATATGGTTTGAAACAAGCTCCAAGAGCTTGGTATGATAAACTGAAAAGCTGTCTTACTGCCTGGAATTTCTGCAATTCTAAAGCTGATACATCTCTTTTTGTTAAGCATGATGATAAAGGCATTATTATTATATTGATCTATGTTGATGATATTCTGGTGACTGGCCCTGACTCAACATTACTTGAAGAGTTTATCAGTAATCTCAGTAAGGTCTTTGCCCTCAAGGATCTGGGATTGGTGGCTTATTTTCTTGGAGTAGAAGTATGTTATACAGCTCAAGGAATGCATTTGTCACAGACTAAGTATATCAAGGATCTGATAAGCAAAGCTTCAATGCAAAGCTGCAAAGGGTCAAATACACCTTTCAGCACTGGTTTCAAACTAGAGAAGAATGTTCAAGGTCCTCTGGGGCAGGAATTCGAAGAACCAACTCTTTATAGGAGCATTGTTGGAGGGCTTCAATATTTGATTCTCACCAGGCCTGACATTGCATATTCTGTACACAAACTCAGCCAATATCTCAGTAATCCTACACTCCAGCACTGGTTAGCATGCAAGAAAGTTCTCAGGTATCTTCAAGCTACAGCCACTCATGGTTTATATATCCAAAAGGAGGGAACTCTTGGACTTACAGGTCTAACTGGATACTCTGATGCTGACTGGGCATGTGATATTGATGATCGAAAATCTATTGGAGCCTACTGTATTTACTTGGGTAATAATCTGATTTCCTGGTCATCAAAAAAACAAGCTATTGTAGCTAAGTCAAGCACTGAAAGTGAATATAGAGCACTCTCTTCAGCAAGTTCAGAACTTTCATGGCTGCAATCTCTGCTGTCAGAACTTAACATTGTCCAACTACCAGCTCCAATCCTTTGGTGTGACAATCAGAGTGCAGGAGAGTTAGCTAGAAATCCTATTCTTCACTCTAAATCAAAACACATTGAGTTGGATGTCCATTACATTAGAGATAAAGTGCTTGGAAAAGAATTAGAAGTGAGATACATTCCTACTGAAGAACAAGTTGCTGATGTCCTTACCAAAGCTCTGTCATTTCCCAAGTTCAACTATTTTCGATCCAAGCTCAATGTCATCAACAGACCATTGAGCTTGAGGGGGGATGTCAAGGAAGCTCATGTTTGCAAGATTACCAGCAAAGCAGAGGATCACAGCAGCAGCAGCATACAGTTACGAGTAGATGACATGGCATGCCAGCTGGAGCCTGGTGGTTATGTAATTAGTTGTGCATATGTTAATTAGCAAAAGCTGTTATAGTTAGTTAACAGAATAAGTGAATTAGTTGCAGCTAATTACATCATTTAGTGCTGAGCTTCAGCTTAGTATAAATAGCAACAACTTTGTACACACGAATAAGTTTTTTGATTAATGAAATTTAGTTCTAAGAAAATATTCAGATCTGGTTATTCATTTTCTCAGCTGCCAAACATTATTCTCGTTCTTCTTCTTGTGGAAGGATAGTGTTAGCCCCCACTTTGATGGGATTAGCTTTAATGTCGTATAAAAGCTAAAGGATAGTGTGGCCTCTACTTTGATAAGTTTAGTTTTGATGTCATATAAAAACTAATCCATACACGTAACTCATTTTTAAAAGCTAACTCAAGAGTTGGAGCTGTCCAAGTTTTATATACATAATTTAAGACTCATTCTCAACTAATATCAAATAATCTTTTTAATAATAGACGCTACTATTTGTTGAGTATAAGATGGGGAAGATCTTTTTTTAGCTATAGTAAAAAAAAAAAAAAAATCAACCATGCAGCCAAATTAAAGTTATCAAAGTGCTTGGTACTAATCCCAAAAAAAAAAAGAGGAGCCTAAGGCCTTGTTCGACATTAAGATTGGGAAGCTATAGCTTTAAGCTACAATACTAAATGTTTGGAAAAAACACTAGTTACTGTGGCTTGGAAACTAAGTTAATTTGATCATACTTGCATGATAAAAAATATATAATATCTTTACTTTTTTTAAATAATTAATTTAAAATTATATTTAATGTAAAATATTAACTTTTATTTTATAATTGTAATTTTTTCCACAATAATTAAAATATTAACTTAGAAGTTACAGCAATGCAATATTAAATTGGATCTAAACATCTAAACATAGATATTAATTTTTGGACTTAACTATGGTGCAGTTGTACTTAGTCATTGGATTCAGTTATGGTGAGAGATCTAATGGCTAGATAACTGGATCTAATGGCTAGGTGCAACTGTGGTATGGTACTACAGTTGCACTGTAGTTGGACCCTAATTTTTTAGCAATTCCATGATCAAAAGATAATTAAGAACCTCCAATAGTTGAAGATAAAGAAATAAATGCATTGTCATCTAATTCGATGCATTTTTCTAAATTTTGACGTGACTAGAGGCCAAATTAAAATAATTGACGTCACAAAATTAGATATCTTTGCCATTCCATCTCCAATTCTCTATTCATGATTGGAAAAAACAAAATTAAAGTAAATTCTCACCCACTTTCAGATAAATTAATCCATCAAAATGGCATTGAATTTTCGTGTATCTTGGCCGGATAAGTAACCTAATAATTCAAAAAACAAAAATAAAAAGAAAACAAACGAAGCCGCCCACTTAAAGGCAGGGGAATCATTCCCGGCCAACTACAATTGTCTATTAACCAGGTACTTTATTAATTAAAAATTTAAAAAAGACAAATCCTCATCTTTTTTCACAAATATTGAGATACGTACTATTGCTGTGAAGGCCAGGTTTAAAGCACGCATTAGGCATTCATAATTTAATCACACGTAAAATGGTTCTTCTCTCTTTAGGGACGACTGAATGGAACCTGTAGAAACATGACACGTACTCGCTGGCTGTGAAAGACAGAAGCTTTTTGTTAATATTCTTTTGACTGACTGATGAGTGGGGACTGTATTTCGGCACTGCTCAGTTCTTTGGGTTCTTCCTGTTCTTCTTGAATCATCAGCAACAGCATAAGATAGGGGAAAAATTTTTGCTTTTGAGTTGACACGTATGACTATCACCTTTTGGAAGAAGTTCAATCGGATTGGTCAAATTTGCTAGCTGTCCTTCTCCTGTGCACTCAGCGCCTGATGGTACTACAGCTATCACATGCTAGCACTAATTTGCTCGAGAGTTGATTGTCGGCGAAGTGAAACTCTTGACTCATCAAAATCTCTTGTGAAAATAATAATAAAATTAAGGAATAAGGTAGTGGTTAAGTTAGAGCTGCTGCATGGTAGAGTATAAATGATGATTGTGGATCGCAGCAGTAAGTACAAATTTAATATTTATTTTTATGATCGTACGGTTATCCATATTGTTCTACCGTAAAATAATTTCAACATAACCAGACTCCAATAATCATAATAAGGCAATGGTTACTTTGGAGTTGCTTCAAGATAGAGCACAAATCACAACCACACACGCAATGTGATAAATAATAAAAAAATATGTTATAACTTTAATCGTATGGTTATGAATGTTTGTTTTACCTTAAATCGATTTCAACATAGCCGGATTCTAATAATAAAAAACCAATTCACCCAAAATAGTAAAGAATAATTTCACATTCTTGAAATATAAGCATTGATTGGAACCAATGATTTCATGAAAACTCTATGTATACTGTATCCAACTAATATTAGCAATTATCAGTGTTGAATGTGGGTGTCATCAATTGATCCAAAGATAAAAGAGTCTCTAAAGTTGATATGAGATGCCTTTGATTTGAACGCCAGGGAAAATTTTTAATTTTTAGTTACGATATGCTTTGGGGAGGGGGAAAAAAATCTATGCCCAACAAATGTTATGCTTAAAAAACAAGAACACAAACACAATCATAATTTTGTCGATTCCAAGAATGAAGCCATAATAGAAAATTTTCAGAATGAGGAAAGAAGCCCATGTTGGGCAACGCAACACTAAAAACATCAGCTTGCACCGTAGAAGATGGAAAAATTAATAAGCCCATTGGGTTGGCTCACTTCATGGGCTCAACTTAAATGTCTACGAGTGAAGCTATTCAACCAGTAAATTGTTTTAGCGGAAGTCTACATAAAAGCTATTCAACATTTCAACCAGTTAAGTTTTTTACCTATAGTGTAACATGAACTATATATATATATATATATTTTTTTTTTTTTTGAGTAGTGATATTTGATTTCCCCAATTTATCTTGTCAGCATCTATTTCTCAAAATTATCATTTATTTACACAATTACTCTTATTTATTACTTTTTAATTTTTATGAGCTCTTATTTAATTTTAAAAATTGGATATATATATATATATATATATATTCAGTTGATCTCTATTTGAAAATGATCGAAAAAATATATATGAGCTCATATAATTAAGTCTACTGAAGAAAATCATCATTATCTAATTAATTTTGCTTGAATAACAAAAACTGGCACTATAATTAAGTTTACTATAGCTGCAATCGCAATAACAATCACCACCACCACCACCACTAGTCGCAGCAGCAAGAGTAGCTACTGCTGTGGTGCACTACCAAATCCCAAATTCAGGATCAAATAACTTGGGGAACAAACTCAGCTCGTAAGATTCAATATTCAAATCTGCGACCTTGAATCCTTAATTAGAGTTATGATTTTCTTACAGAGTGATGATGATTCCATCGTCATAGAGAATAGAAAAGCTAGCTCTCTGATATGACATTCTCTTTCTAAAAAGTACTTAATTAGATGCTACAGATGAGAGTGAAAGCTTTAACATTTATGGCAAATTTTGATAAGGGTAATTCAAAAAATAAATATTATAAATAGAGAAGTGGAGGTTAATGAGATAAATTAAGAGTTCGGGCTAAATATCACTATTTTTTTTTTTAAGTACGGTTCAAGATATCTTTATTTTTTATTAAAAAAAAATTAAACTCATTTAAGCCCGGCCTGAAGTAAACTCTAATTTGAAAATTTGAAAGTTTTAGAAACTTTTTTATGGTGCAAATTCAGAAATGGGGCTAGGAATTCATTTTTGTGTTGCCATGAATCATGCAACTTTACTACTTCAGAGATGGGATCAAGGCAAAACATATACATTTTTCTAAAGGCGAGAGAGTCGGCCCTGCAACTATTGACCAAGATTCACAAAATACAAACTTAAAATCATTTTACTACTATTTGTTGCACTTGCACCCCCACCCAAAAAAAAAGGTTACTTTGAGGAGAGAGGGATTTTGGAAGAAGAGGCCAAAACTGAAAATCTATAAACTGAAAGAGAGGGGCCGGGGGGCAGAGTGCAAAATTTTCAAACCAATTGGCTAAATCCTTACCTTCTTACAAAATTTTTTCAAACTTTAGTAAGGGCCTAGGGTCCCAATTCAAGCCTCTAACATAGATTCCCTGCTTGAGTGGGAACAGCCTCATTAGTCATTACGTTGGCATAAGTGATGAGATCATCCAACCAAACTTTGTCCCATTAAAAGAGAGAATTTATTAAGAACAGGTGGCCAAAAAAAGAAAAAAAAAATCCCTCTTGGCGCAATTTGGTTGAATAATCCCCCCACCCCATCAGCATCTCAAGCGTGGTGAGTCTGTTCCGCCTGAAATTTCTTTCAGCAAATAAAAGCAAAGCCTTTTCACCAAATAAAGTGACATAAATTTCAGCACTCACAGCTTCAAAGAGAAGGAATAACGGGAAATTTATTTGTGGATGCATAGGTATAAACACCAAAGGAGAAGCAATCCACTTAATACAAAGTCACGATAACCCAGTATTCCAACAAAACCAAAACACAGAAGAAACATCCGGAGTTTCTCTAAAAGGTTATCTAGCTTTGCTTATCTTTCTATAAGATGACTAATTAACAAAACACATCTACTGATCGGGCCTTTTTGCAAACAGAGCAACTCGCTGGTCAACCGAGTCAATACCCGAACCACTACACTGCCCTGATACCAAACCTTGAAGACAAAACCCTCCAGCTAATGAGATCCACAGCCCAGCAAAAATTCTCCACATGCGGTTCGTTCTTGACTCGAAACCCCTCTAATTACGGGAATTATCATCTCGACTATCAAGCTTTTCCATGTCCATTCTATATCTCCTATACTTTTCACATATATGATTTGATTTTCAAAAAACAAAAAGAAAAAGGATCAACTAAGCTATGCAGCACACAGTTACCTATCTCCCACAGCTATGTTTCTAGAACAGCTGCTTTGATCTTTTGAATTGTGCAGGAGATGAGATTGTTAACGGTCTCAACTGATTCTACTGTCAGTTTGGCAGTTGGAAGGCTGTTCACCAAAATCTGAAATCCAACGGTAAGGAGGCATCCGCCACTTTCATTACTGCTGCCCTCAGTTTTGACCATTGTCCCATTGCTGTTGATTAGTCCACCATGGCCAAAATAACCATCTGGAAGAATGGCAAATCCCGATGGCAGGAGTGCAACACAGGTAGAATCCCCACCATTCATCACCATACTCATTGATGGAACATCAACGGGTGCATACACTACAAGAGAGCCCGAGGAATCATTCCATGTCTCTTGCAATATCAGCATGCCACTATCATTTGCATTCATGGCCTGTGAAACCAAATGAAATATCAGCCAAACTCATCATACAAGCAAAACAAAACCAAAAGAATTTGGATGAGGAAGTAGAAAACAATCAATCGCCAATACTTTCAAATCAAGTTAATAATCATCAACCGATGATTACTCAAGATTAGTTGATGACCACTCACACCAGCACGAAGGAGAGAAGCACAGTTGCCAGGTGCCTGACCCTTGGCAATGTGGACCATCTCTTGCAATGGCCCACCATTGGATAAAATGTCCCACTCACTTCTCATGCGTTCATCGCGCATGAAATCAAAAAGCCTCTGCCTTGTCATGGGAAGCCAGACAGTAGTCGCAGCACATAGCACAACTCCAGGTGGCTCACCAGGGTCGTTTACATTCTTCCGTGTCAACACTCTCACATCCTCCCCCACATTTCCAACACACAGCTTGTCCCACTTGCGCACACTTGAAGCACAAACACCGGAACAGAAGTTATAGGTCATGCGCTGGGCCAGCTTTAACATGCTCTTCCTACCAATTGGACTTATCCCTGAGGTACAATGATAATCATTAGAAATGAAATTTACCATATTGGTCAGGTATGTCAAAAATGGAAGGGCAACAAAGAAGAACCTGATTGATCTTGAACGGTCATGGTAGAGGACATGAGAACAGCTAGGCACTCACATTGCCTCTGTAAGGTAGCAACCCACTTTGGTGCACCAAAGCCCATGCCGGAACTGAGTAATGGCCGGCAGAGATGGTGGACAATACTCTCATCATATTCTGCATGTTCAATCCAGGTAACCTGCATTGTACCAGCCAATCCAAGCTAGTGTTAACATTCCAGTCAATACTAAAAAAGGAAGCAGAAGCATCCACTTACCAACCATAAGGATTAAGGAATTGGCAATGAAGAAAGCAAACATAAGGTCAAGACTCAAGAGAGATTTCATCTCAAATAGAAAATGGCCAATTTCTAAGTTGTCATTCTTATCATAATTTGAAACCTAAAAGGTATACATAGTCACCTCTGTTAGCTTTGAGGAGTTATTTTACACCTGAAAAGTATACATAGTCTCCTCAGTTAGCTTTGACACCTTTAAATTTTTTTGGATAGAAAATCTATAGAGAAATGCATAAGGCAAAGATGATATTCAATTTCATTGGAGGTCCTGAAATCTAGGCAAAGTATAGCACCAATTCCGTATGCACAAAATTGTTGCGTTTTCTACAGCAAGAAAATGCTTGCCCTTAAAAACGAATTAAAGATAAAACTTCTCGTCGTCAAAAAATTGACCTGATTAATATTCTTCTGAGTAAGTGAAAAGTTTATTAAGATATATGGCATTTGATTCTTTTTTTTTGAAGAAACTCCATTCAAATCAAGAACTTCAAGTTGTTTTCTGCCATAGACCATAGTGCCATATTGGACACGCAGTTGGCATATCGTTAATCGAATCAATAGGTTCCTTAGCTCTTTCATGCGCAAGGAAACTATTAAGACCTGACTTAGATACAATTATTGAACCATTACCTATTAGTCTAAACCTCTGGGTCTTGTGGTTTCTCTAATAAAAACACTAGCAAAGGAGATATTCCTAACCACAAAACTTTGAGTCAAGTTTCCCCTTCCTAGAAAAAATTTTCATCATTGGCATGAAACCCAAGGCTCTTGTAGATTAATATTTGCTGCAAACATGCTATGGAGAGGACATGGGCTGAAGTCAAAAAAAGTCTTGAGGGTCATGCTAGAGAGATAGAACACAACCCTTCCTACCCAATTGTTTAATCAAGGCAAATTTCTAAATAATACTACTATATACAAGGAGCAAATGGTGAAGTGAAATATCAAGGCGGTCCGTTTTGCAAGATTCAAAATAGAGGCATTTTTTAAAACTTAAAATAAAAATCAGTTTGTACGTCTATAAAAAAGTGACACATCTAAATAAACTAATTTTCACCAAACACGAGGTCGAAGAGATTACAATGTAATGACTGGATCCAGGTCACAAATCCTTGGATTTAATAAAGAAAACATTAAAGACAGAAGAAGAGATAGGAATAGAAGGATCAAATATATAGAATAATCAGCAAAGATTGTAAGTTCCAAAGGTTCACCTTCATGTAAAGATTATGCATGTTGTACTCTCAAAACTGATAAAATACACATAAAGATAATACTAATATAAAACCATGAGCACTAAGCAGGAGAACTAGAAGAAGACAACTAAGTACATGCAAAGTCACTTTAGTGTTGAAACATAAGACTGTAATATTTAAATCAAGGAAGCATCTTCTTTCTTATTCTTAGGTAAAGTCTAACAATATTTTATTGAGAAAAATGAAATAAAAAAGAGTGCAATTCTTTTGAGTAGTAAAAGCGAGTTAAATACTAAAAGCACAACTCACTAAGGTTAGAACTAGGGGTCCAAATGTAAATAAGATTACATCTATATAGTTTTGAAGTTCAAAATTTTCAATGAACTCAAAACAAAAGTCATGTAATTTACAAATAAAGCAATTAAATTAACAATTACCTTGGAATAATTATTTGGCACATCTTGCACAACAAAGCCTGAAGGAAGCCTCCTGTAGGTTTGGAAAGGGTCTGCACTAAGGCCTTCTCGATTAGTGTCGATAGAAACATCAACCACAGCCCAAACACCCTCTATGTGCTGCTTGCAAAAGCGCAGAAACTTTGCTTGACGGACAGGAACAAGTGGTGAAAGCACTTGAAATTCAGCAACCATCTGGTACGATCTTCAAATTAGTCTCATTTAAGTTTGCAGCTAAAAAGGAAACAAATAGCAATGGAACATACCACTTGCAGAGCACCATTTTTTGTTCCAGTTACACTGGGGGATAACAACACATCAGTGGTGGCAGATCTAGCAATCATGCACGGGAACATTTCTGCCCATCGATTCTATTCAAGGAACAGAACTCAATGAACCATTCAAATTCTAGTATTCAAGCATGACATCAATAAAATCAAGTAATAGAAATGTCTAGCAGACAATGGAAAGCACTACTTCAAATTGATGAAAAGATTTAATGAAGCAACCCAATAAAATTATCAATTACAATTTTTAAAATGGCAAATAAAAGCTCAGATAAAAAAAATAAAAATATAAATCATGGGATAAAGATATAACATTTTCTCTAACTAGAAAAAAAAATCCATTATGGAATCAACACAAAGGCTTAAGATGGCATACCGCATCCATCATAGTCTCTATGAGTGCGGAGCTGTTGATGATTACCATACCCGTTTCCCTTGAAGCCTCGGTCACAAAGCCATTTGGTTTCATTCCAATACAAGGAGAAAATGTTCTCATGTACTCCTCCTGATTAAACACATCCCTTCCTCCATCCAAACTTTTGATCCAAAGAGGACTATCTGCCTCAGCCATCTTAATCAGCTCATCCATAGCAGTCAATGCAAGATCTATAAGCATATTTCTATCATGTGGCATTGTTAAAGACATTACAGGTCCTTCAACAAACTCAAGGCTAGTTTGCATCATCGAACCTGGAATATTAGCTACACCACCAAACCCATTTCTTCCAACACCAAGCTCCAAACTGGAGTTCACACCTTGGGGAGAAATAGGGCCAGCCGAGGATGTGAGTGGCCTGCCCAAGAACTTATTTGCCAAGATGCAAATCCGGCCTAATTCATCCTTCAATCGAGCATTCTCAATCCTAAGCTGCTGCAGCTCATAATTAGACACACTGCCAGGCACTGCAGGACCACCACA
>NW_006261964.1:28718217-28718287 GCF_000493195.1 Citrus x clementina | reverse complement strand
TTCTCATGACGTTCCATTTGGGTCTGATTCAAATACCAACATACATACTTATGATTAAAAGAACAAATAA
>NW_006261964.1:28711523-28718138 GCF_000493195.1 Citrus x clementina | reverse complement strand
CTCCAAGCCAAGTCTCCTGCTAAGTTCCGACCTTTGTTTCTCATCTGGGTGTGGACACTCCTTAAAGAAACTACAAAACAAAACAGAAGAAAAATAAACTACTGAATACATAAAACAAATACATAAAACTTGAAAAGAAAAGGTTGAAGGCCATACGATTCAAGCTCTTGAATCTGATGAGGAGTATGCCTATGGTACTTTTTCTTCCGCGGCGGGCCATCTTCGTTAGCTTCTTGATCGTCACCAGATGCACCTTCAACATTATCGCTTCCAGACCGGCTTTCAAACTCCTCCTCCCTGATCCTCCCCACAACACTAGGATCAAATTGTTCCCCAATCAGACCCATCTCACCAGCATCCATTGCGTTCTTCTGCCAAAAAAAACCCATTTAAAAATCAACAACACATATATCAAAAAGAACATAATCCCAAACACAAAACCAAGATCACAACTAACAACAATAAAATAGAGCATGAATAAAAAATAAATAAATAAAATAAAATGAGCATACAATAGATAGAGAGAGAGGAAACTGAGCAATGGCACCACTTGCCATACTGTGACAGTGTGGAAAAATTTCAGCCACAACCCTTGAGCCCATACCAACACTATTACTCCCAAAACTCATCAAAATCTTAGAAAAGATCTTTCTTTTTTTCGTTTTTGGATTTTGACGGTGAAGTCACTTGTCTAGGTTCTCTGAAAATAGGCACTATCACTTTCACCAAAAAGAAACGCTTAGGTTTGAGTTCAACTTTCTCGTTTAAAAAGTTTTGACCTTTAAACAATGCCCAGATTGTGGAAAAAATAATTAAAAAATTAAAAAAATTACAATGAAAAATGATGCCTCCTTGTCAACGCTCATGCATGACTCAGTACAACAAAAGCCACAAGGCTCTCTGGAAAGCTCTGACTTTCTCCAGAAAATAATCAGGTTTAGAATGAGAAACTTGTCAAGAAAGACTCGTTTTTTAAGTTTTTTTTTTCTACTGTCAAATATGAAAAGGAAACCCTAAAGCACAGCAAATGCTTGACCAATTATTTGTCAGTATTGAAAACGAAGAAGGATCCAAAAACGAAGAAAAGGAGAAGGGTCCTTAAAAAGATGCATGAAAAAGGGGAACCAAAGATAAAAAGTTTCAAAACTTCTCTCTCACATTCACACTACACACAAGTAACACTTTTCAATAAGGAAAACCATTATTGTGAAATAATAATGATGCACATAATTAAAAATAAATAATAATAATAATAACACCAACCAAATCATCAAAAAAGGACCCAGTTGACCTCTCTTCTTCTTCTTCACTGTCAAGTGTGAAGTGGATAAATGAAACATAAAAGGTGCGGTACCTTTTTATATTTTTTTGACAGTGAGAGTAAGAAAAGAAAATAGAAGCAGCAAAAGCAGAAGTCTCTGTTAATGCACGCACACGGTACAACACAGAGATATTTGATATGGATTTTTAAAGATCCTCCCAAATCTTTCACTTTCTCTTTCGCCGTTGGGATCTGTACAAGAGTAAAAGACAGAAAATATATTAATATTTATTTTCACATGAATATATGTGTAAATGATTAAAAAAACACATAAATGCGTAAATAAATAAAATATTAACACAAGAAGGTTTGGAGCTGACTTACAAGAACTAATAGTCAAATGGGTTCTTTTTTTTTAACAGAAATTTAAAAAAAAAAATTCAAAGCCTTCCTAGATTATATCAAAACAAAACCGCGATAATGAAAAATCATATCATATGATATTATGATGATGATGATTCATGGCTTCTTCAGTTCTTCAATGGCCTCCTGCTTCCTTCAAATCCCATGCAACTATTTTCTCTTTTTTTTTTCTTTTTGCTTTTTACTTTTGAGCGAGTAGTACAATAAAGTAAAATGAGAAATAGCAGATATAAAAGAAAGACATGGAGATATGTGGGGCCCACTTTACTTTCAAACTGGGTTCGTGATGTCCGCCCCACACTGAGCACACGCGGGCATTCCGCGCGTGTCGTGTCGTCACAAGTTGTCCGGTCCTGACTTTGGAGGGCTGTTATCACGTGTTGTCAGAAACATACAACTCTGGCTTGCAACCGGCTGCCTCGGCCAATACATACCCGCCAAATGGCAACGTGGCCCCCCGCGGACGAAGGCCATGTCGGGGGTAAATAATGTAATTTCGACTTGGTGGGGTCCATTATACAGACTCGTCAAACTCATGTACCACTGGCGTGATAGCAGCCGTTGGATTTTGAAGAAAAGCCAAACCAGTGAACTACTTGGAAGCCTCTCTTGTTACTTAGCTTGAAATAGTGTTTTGACCTTTTGATTTTATCTCGCCCTCTTGTCCTTGTCATTAAATCCAACTTTTTTGGTAAAATAAGTTAATAATGTGTGTAATTATCTTTTTCTTTCAAGCCATTAAATTTTAAAAGAAAAAGATTTTGAGTGTTGTGAACTTCCATTTAATTTTCACGATTCCAAAATGATTTTTTTTAACTCATGCTCGTCAATTATAAGACGAGGTCGCACCATCCTTTTCTCATTAGTTAAAAGATTTTCAATATTAGGTTTGTCTCAGTCTTATGACGTGACATTTATTTATTTATTTATTTATTTATTCGACGGTGAAATGATTTTTTAAGAAGTGTAATATTTTAAAAAATAATAATAATCAAAACAACTCAATTTTATCTAGCGCACTCTGAGAGACTTATAGGATTAAAAACAATGCCAACATTTATAGTAATTAAACCTTCTAAATGATTAAATGGTTGATAAGTTATAACAATTAGACAAATGTCAATATTTATTTATTCGACGGTAAAATGATTAAATGATTTTTTAAGAAGTATAATAATTTCTTTTTTGAAAAAATAATCAAAACAACTCAAATTTACCTAGCGCACTCTGAAAGACTCGTAAGATTAGAAACAATGTCAACGTTTATAGTAAGTAAACCTTCCAAATGATTAAATGGTTGATAAGATATAACAATTAGACAGATGCTAACCTACGCGATACATGCGGATATTAATAGATTCAGTAACCAATAAAAAGAAAAGAAAAAGATTTTCTCATCATTATAATATCAGGTTTGTTTTGGCATGGTAATTAAGTAAAAAAAAAACAACAAAAAGCTTTGTTTTGGCATGGTATTAATAAAAAGAAAAATAATGAGTACAAAACGTGACGTTAGTGTGAATTATGATTTTAAAACAAAATCCAGGACAAATTACCAGATGATTGCATTTTAATGGCACTGAATTTGACTTACAAATAAAACACAAATGTCATGAACTTGAATGAGAGATTGAAGACAAAAATTATTTAATATAAGTACACTGCAATTTTAAAATATAGTCCTCTTATTTAAAATAGTTATACTTACGAGAACCATTCAATGTGTTAGTAGCAAACTTTTTTTTTTCTTTTTTTCATTATCTATCTAATTGTGTGTATTAATAGGAATGATTTTCTTTCAAATATTAGAAGTAGTTTCAATCCGTTCTAGGCCAAATATTTGAATTATGTGATCATGTAGTTGATCTATTATGAGTTCTTTTTATCAAATCCCATAAAGATGTAAAATTGTATGACTTAAAAAGTATTACATATTTTATTTTATTTTATTTTTGTAGAAAGAGAGTTCCCCTTTTAAAGCACTAAATTATTATGGTTAAGTCATTAAAGTTGGTAAAACTATAATATTCATGGTTATCTTCCTACGCAAAGTACTAACTACGTTCTCCTTTTCTAAACCAAACTCTAATTGTTGAATTCGTATGTTAAAAAAAATAAAAATCTATGCACTATTTTTTTTTTTTTTTGCAGCGTCTATATTTTATTAATAAAATGACGACATACTCATATGAGAATAAAAAAAATATAACAATGATTTTTTTTCTTCTCTGTCGTTGAAATTGAACTAGGTTTGTTATTACTTATTGTAGTATAGTAGTAATCATGTCAACTAAAAAAAAAATTGATATAAAAAAAACTTTAAAAAAAATTTGAAAAAGATTTCTTAAAATATATATTACATTTGGTTCGCATTAAAAAATTTTGACTAGAAATTTTGCTGCCTTCCAAACGCTTTTCGGCCTGCCCCCGTCATTATGATCGGATTATTGACTATTGACCTTAAATTAACTATTAGCGGACAAAGATAAAAGGAAGGTTGGGTCAAACATTTCAGTTCTTGTGAAAAAAAAAAAGTAAAATTAAATTTATAAGCATTGATTTTTTATTAGTGATTTATTTATTTATTTTTATAGAAGTAGAGATAGATTGACAAGTTAAAACAACTCAAGCATATAAAATTGGAGTTGCTGATTTAAACATCATTAAAAAAAATATTTCACAACATAATTGGAGGTAAAACTATAATATTAATGGTTATGTTCCTACGCAAAGTACTAACCACGTTCTCCTTTTCTAAACCAAACTCTAATTGTTGAATTCGCATGTTAAAAAAAAAATTCTATGCATTTTTTTTAGTAGCATTTATATTTTACTAATAAAATGACGATATACTCATTTGAGAATTGAAAAAATATAACAATGATTTTTTTCTTCCCTATCGTTGAAGTTGAACTCGGTTTATTGTTATTTATGGTAGTTTAGTAGTAATCATGTCAACTAAAAAAATTATTGATACCGTAAAAAAAACTTTAAAAAAATTTTGAAAAAGATTTTTTAAAATATTTATTACATTTAGTTCACATAAAAAAATTTTTGCTTGAAATTTTGCTGCCTAATGTCCAAACGGTTTCGGCCTGCCTCCGTCATTATGATAGGATTATTGACTATTGACCTTAAATTAATTATTAGCGGACAAAGATAAAAGGAAGATCGGGTCAAACATTTCAGGTCTTGTGAAAAAAAAATGTAAAATTAAATTTAGAAGCACGTATAGATTGATTTTTTATTAGTTATTTGTTTATTTTTATAGAAGTAGATATAGATTGACAAGTTAAAACAACTCAAGCACATAAAATTGGAGTTGCTCATTTAAACATCATTGGAAAAAATATTTCACAAATTTATATCTTTGTTTTTAACATTTTCTTGTAGCACAACAAATGTGGTTTTTCCATGCCAATTAATTTTTTTATTTATATATTTTACGAGCTCTTTTTGTAATTATATTGTAAGATATAAATATTATACATATATATATGAAAGATGTAACTTGTCAAAGCTTAATATCAAAAATCATTTTTAGCACATTAATTTATATAATAATACTATATCTAGCCCTCCAGTTAGGGTTTAAAATCGGTTTGGGAGTGTGATGAGGTAGCCTAGCTGCTAAAACCCAATTACAAATGTATTTGGTAGCACTTGTAGTTGGATTTTAGCAGCTTAGCATAATTTTTTTCTCAGTTTCTACTCTACAACTATATCTTTTTCTCCACAGCAGATACATCTTAAAAGTTACAACACCTCACTCTCAAACATACCATTAGTCAAATTGTGAAAGCTTAATATCTAACGTTTATGAATGATGAAGCTATAAATGGAAATAGATAATGTTAATTGATTAACAATTTAGCAAAAGTAACCTTTGTTAGATGTCCGTAGTTCTCTAATGTTCGCTTCAATTAAACCTCATATAAATACAACCATCTATTTCCAGAGTGTTGATTAGTTAAGTTGTCAACCATTCAGAAGCTTTAAAGAATCTGATGACATAATGTTTTATCAACCACAGCTGATTGTTGAGAAAGAGAAAAAAAAAAATAATTCTCTTTACAAATCTTTTACGAAGAGAATTACCTTAGCACATAGTTACCACCTATCTGGCCCGGACTGGCCCATAAGCATAGAAGCCGTTGGCCCATAAAACAAGAGTAATTAGTTAATGTAAATTTAGTATGAACCGAACTGCCGGCGAATACAGCCATAAGCAAGGTCACATCTAATATTTCAATCGGTAAAAATTTATTTAATTCTTATATTTTGATTTTAATATCTGTTTATTCTTTATATATTTAAAAACACTTTAAAATATCTCTGTTATTAAATCATTTACACCCTTGCTAGTACTTTTCGTTCATTTTAACTTGTTTTTATAATATTACATTCTTACAATAATGTTTCTTTTTTTTTACATTAATTAAAAAAATTAAGTTATCAATTTAACCCCAAGAAATAAAATAAAAACAAAAGGAACATATATTAATTTTTGTAGAGTATTTTGTTGAGGAGCTAATATATCCGTTTTTTATTAATGTCCAAAAAAATGAGTGATTATTTACAATATTAATTTTTGGACATACACTTGTTCCACAAAAATTAATATACATTCTTTTTATTTTTATTTTATTTTTTGGAGTTAAATTGATAATTTAGTTTTTTTTCTTTTTATTAATGTAAAAAAAATATTATTGTGAGAGAATAAATTATAAAAGCAAAGCAAAATGAACAAAAAATAACGGTAGGAGTATCAATAGTTTAATGACAAGAATAATTTGAGGTATCTTTAAAAATATAGAGAATAAATGGGCATTAACCTCATAATATATAGATTAAACGATCTTTACTCTATTTCAATTTAGTATAAAACAGTAATGTAAATCTAATAATACAATAGATTTAAAGAGTTAAAA
>NW_006261964.1:28652476-28711423 GCF_000493195.1 Citrus x clementina | reverse complement strand
GTTCAAGAGATTATAGAACTCATGTGTTATATATGCTCTTTGTGTTTATTTCTTTTTGTTCTAGCAACTGGGAATAAGGGAGTGGAGTGAAAAATGCTTTGATTGTTAATGTAAGAGAAAGAAATCTCCATTACTTTTTTTGTGATAGAAAAAGAGAAATTCACTTTTTTATACAATAGATATTGTGTGTAATCGGATAATACGATTATCCAATGGATTTCAAACAATTTTTTATTGTTACTTGATTTTTTTTAGATTTTTAGCATGTCTTTTACATTTTTGCCCTCAAATACTAACGTTATATGTGTATGTATACTAACGGCAGGGGAGGTAAGTGATAATACAATTAATCTTCATCTAACTGAAATTATATCAAACCTCAAGGGAGGTTTCTAAAATTAGCCTTTAGGAGAATGGCACTCTCTATAAATTGTTTTTACTACTTTGGGTCTATTATAAATTTATAATATTTATACTTCACATTTGGTGTCAAAATCTAAAGAGAAAAAAAATATTGTTGAAGGAAAAATATGACCTTTTAACTTATAAATTGATATTAGATAAAATTTATCATGGGTACAAATAAAAACTGATTAATTTATATGTTATAAAGTAACATTTATCCTTCGACAGTGTTGTCCTTTCATTAATATTTTTATAATATACGTTATAAATTCAATAGATTCTTTAACCAATTAAAAAAAAAAAAAGGATTTTCGCATTATTAACATATTGGCTTTATTTTATTATGCTGTAATAATGACAATGAGTAAAAATAGTAACGTCAGAGTGATTTATGAGTTTGAATAAGAGATTCAGAACAAATTACCAAATCATTGCATATTTTTTAACAACACTGATCTAAAAGACATATCTCACCACTTATTTATGAGTTTAAATCAGAAATTTAGAATATATATCACATTGTTTTATGTACTTTTCTTTATTTGAAGCAATGTCATACTTAGAAAAGTGTTGTGGTATTCATTTAGTCTTCATACACAAATGATTAAATGTTCAATAAATAATAGATAACATAACAAAGGGTCGTGTCTATTCTTATCCGATAATGTGAAATTTAATAATACAATAATTTTTTGTTCACACGTCATTTTGTAAAGTACTCAGTATGTATTTGCATAACTTATATGTCAAATGTTTATATTTTTTACAAGTTCATCTATAATTAAATTATAGGATATAAATTTAGTTAACTTAAACAAAATTTTTATTAAAATCTTTCGATTGGACAGCACCCACCCAAAAACCTTTATTCAGTGATTTTTATACAATGAATGTTAATAATCACATTTGCACTTGAATTAAACCTTATGTAAAGATATATTTTGCGTGCTAATTGGCTAGATAAATTCTTAATTACACATGAGGATTTAAGGCAGCGGATGGACTAATGTTGTGTCATCATATATCCAGTAAGGGTTCACAAAGTCATTAACAAAGAGTGTTCGTTCAGCACTTCAGCATGTCATAGCTGTCGGTTCTGGGTCATAGCGGCCCATGAATTATTTTATGGGCTTGGCCTATGATTTGATAATTACAAGCCCATTTAACTGTGCACGCATGACTCAAAAGTTTTGAGGGTTTTCTTTTTTGTTTGTGCTTTTGTCTTAAAGTTAAACAATAAGATCAGGCTACGGTGCAACTGTAGCACCGTGCCACAGTTGCATTTAGCCGTTGGATGCAATTAGATTGGTGAGATCCATTAGTATCCAACGGCTAGATGCAACTGTGGCACGGTGCCACAGTTGCACATAAGGTTTCCCCTAAACAATAACCATTTTTTGGACTTATACGCAAAAGTAGCATTTTGTGGAAAATTATTCAAGAAATACTTGGCAAGGGAGATTGGACACTTTTCATCCCTCTTAATAAATTAATTTTCCTATTTAGGCTTCTTATAAATTCTTATTATTTTATTAATTTTGTCATTAGTTCAAGTATTAGAGCATTAACGAAAAAAACACTTAAAAAGAGAGCCACTAATAATTTTTTTATATAGTCGAGATTAATTGAACGAACATTAAATTATTGATTTTTTTAGCTTTTAAATCACTAATATCACATCAATGATCACTCTTAATCAAATGGGCATTGATGTAACCACTGAACAAATCCAAGGCCGCAAGAAAATAACATGATGAGCTGTTATATAGATGTGTGTGTGTGTGTGTGTGAGGGAGTAGCTTGGAAGTAACAACAGCACCACTTCGACTGTTTCCTTCAACCAACAACTACATCGCCATAATGACAACAAAGATGATATGTTTTATTCATTTTACATATCCGTGTGTGTGTGTGTGTGTGTGTGTCCGTCTCCAAACTCACCAACTCCACGTATATTACGATTATGATGGCTGGGTACAGTCTCTTTTGGATCTACTACAAGCTTCTCCGTTGCGTCCTCTTTTTGTATTCTTCACCGCGTTTGAGTTTTACGTTGCCGACGCGTTGAAACGACAACAGCATATATATGAAAAGTGAAAACGAGTGTTGATAGGTCGCACTCGGTCGTGCTAATATTCTAAAGCAGTGGTATAACATATATATTTTGAAAGGAGATCAATTCCCTGTAATTCTCAATAGGGCAAAAACATAAAAAAAGAGGCTAGGTTCGCACAAATACACGCGACCCCCACAGTCGTGGTGGGGGAGGGGTTCCCTTCGCGCATGAGTTATTGGGCAGCTAGTAAATAAATTCTTGGAAGGCTTCTTGGAAAGTTTTGGGGGGAGGGAAGGGGGAATGAGTTCTTGTGCGCTCAGATAATAGATTCTTGGAATGGGTTCTTGTTTTGGGTTTAGCTTCATGTGACCTTTTAATGAGCTTGTTAACATGTTATATTTGGTTTCAATAAATAAACTAACTTGTATTTTTTTTTCTTCTAAATAATGTAAGATATTGATATTTTAAAATACTTATTGAAATCTCTAACAGACGCCACCATTTACTGTATGATAGGTAATTATGCACGAAAATTCTTCAAAGATTCAAGTTCTTGTAACGTGACTTCTTAAGGATTTTGTGACATTGAATAATGATCTTGATCTTTATAATGAAAAACATTTACATATAGTATATTTCTATCTAAATTCTTGTTAGTGCTGATCACAAGCTTTAATTATTTTAGCTAGTAGTATTAGTATTAGACTGTTAGTTGCTATTGACTAAAAGATCGAGCTTAAAAAAGGACAAGCACTAGCACAATTAGTAAATTGAAAAGTTGAGAATAAAGATGTGAAAATGATCGACGAATTAGTGAGTTGGGTCGGCTTGCTAAGTACGATATGGGAATCAAGAAAAGTTGTAGAGATTTCCAAAAATTAAAAAAAAAAAAAAAGAAAGAAGAAAAGATAAGCATTAATCGCTTTTTCTTTTTTGCTTTTTATCGATATGCTATTTTCTAAGCATATAATCTAATCTTAATTGGTCTGTTATTTCTTGTTAGATCATAGATGGGGGAATAAATTTCTTATTTTTTATTTTTGCAGACATTGCATAATTATTCTCTGTATACTTCTATAGAAAGTAGGAAAAAAACACAAAAGCAAAACTCTCTTCTCACAATAAGATTATCAAGAAGAAAAGTTTAAGTAACATGATTTTAATATGACACAAGTCAATAAAATCATGTTGTGTGTTTTAAAGTCTCCTATTACTAATTTTCTTTTTAAGATTAGTTAACTCCAAAATAAATATACACGTGACACGGCTTTATTAAATGGTAAAAACTCGAGTATTATAAATTTTTAGGAGGAAAAATCAGGTAAAATAATTTTAATGAGATTATTCAATAAAATTATACTTTTAATTGTTAGTATCATTCTCTTAATTAGTTAACTTTAAAACAAATACGTACGTGACATAATTTTATTAGATTGGTGTATGAATCACGTGATGTACATGAATTAATTCATTGAAGATGGCTTAAGCAATCTCCTGTAATAGAAAGATGTGGGAACAAAGAATTGCCTTTAATAAATATATCTACCAACATGGCGTGATGTCATATTCAATGATTTGAAAATTAGGTGGGATTTCATTTTTAAATTCTAATCTACATGTAAAATTATTATAGGCGAGGAAGAAAGAAGAAGACCGTGTGAAGACTGAGATATTTTTCAATTTCTATTGCCAATTAAAATCTCATAAATCATTATCATTTTTTTTTCTTTTATCTTGGACTAAAATTGACCCACCATCGTTTAAAACGCGGCAATGTCGGTTTCAAATAACCGCGAAACGTAAACTTCCAGTTTAGTGGAAAGGAAACCAACTGAAAAGCATGGGATCTGATAACCCGCTGCTACAAAACCCCACTGAATTTGCAGTGAAAAAGAACCAACCAAATTCGGCCACGTCAACATTCCACTGTCTTCGTCAACGTGGCGCACACATATTGGCTTGCTCGTAAAGCAGCATCACGAAAACAAGAACCAACCGGAGGTTTCGTCTGTGCTTTACTGCGACGGTTACAAAAACCTCAAATGAAAACTCTCTCACTTTCTAAAAAAGGGGGTCCTCAATTAAACCCTTTCACCAGCTCGTTTGCAAATCATTTAACATCATCATCATCGTTCATCACCATTTTTACGCAAAGAAACAAATAGTTTGATCAGTTGAAAGCAAAAAAGCATGTCCGGGCAAGACATCGAGAGAGGGCAAAGAGCGAACAAGAACAGAACAGGCAGCAGCAGCAGCAACAACAACGGTGCCCACGTTCCATCACCAACGTATCTGATCGAAGACACAGAAACCCAATGGACTTCTTGGCTCGTTCCCATGTTTGTTGTTGCGAATGTTGCCGTCTTCATTGTTGTCATGTACATCAACGATTGTCCAAAGCATGATCAAGCGTTTAAGGGCAAGTGCGTGGCAAGGTTCTTGGGGCGGTTCTCGTTTGAGCCTTTGAGAAAGAATCCTCTTCTCGGTCCCTCTTCTCACACGTAAGTGCTTTTTAAATTTTTTTTTTCATTACCCATTTCGTTTCCTGGTTTTATTTTGATTTGCTGATGAAATTTGGTAGAACTTTGTTTGCTCGTTGTGTTGATGATTTCGTGTTTATTATTTTTGGAATTTGTATATAGAGGTTAATTTGAAATGAATTATGGTAACTTGATGTGTTAATTTCATTGATCTTTGATTAATCAAGTGTTCTGTTGTCAAACTAACTCTGGTTATGGTATTTAGGTGCCCGAATCGGAAACTTAACTATGTGTCTAGAGGTTTTGTTTTTGGAAAATGAAACCTGGTAGCCTTTGGCATTAATATTAGATACTTGTTTGCTAATTGAATTCCAGTCTAAAAGTAAGTCGTTATTTGGTTATAATTTGAGGTTATCAATGTCTTGATATTTTATGCTTTCATTGATTCATTGCTTTGTGGGTGAAAAGTTGGTGGATCTGGTGAGAAAGATGGAGCTTTGAGTTATTTGGAGGTTCTTCTTTTTCTATATGCCATTATTTTGCTTTCCATTCGTGGCCGAGAAAGAAAGTAATTGAATATATTCTTTTCCTTGTTTTGAAGATTGGAGAAATTGGGTGGTCTTGAATGGACCAAAGTGGTGCAAAAACATCAAGGATGGAGGCTTATCACTTGTATCTGGTTGCACGCCGGTATTATTCATCTCCTCGTAAACATGCTATGCCTGGTTTTCATTGGTATTCGCCTTGAACAGCAATTTGGGTTCGGTATGTTGCTCTTTCATGCTATTTAAAATGCAAATTATTAATTTTTTTTTTTAATTTTTGAGCTTAATTTAGTCTATTTGATGTCTCTTGTTACGATGGGATAGTGCGGATTGGAGTTATTTACCTGTTATCTGGATTTGGTGGGAGTGTTCTTTCCTGCCTATTTATTCGAAACAGCATCTCTGTTGGTGCCTCCGGTGCACTTTTTGGGCTTCTGGGAGCAATGCTTTCAGAACTACTTACTAACTGGAGTCTTTATACCAACAAGGTGAGTGAGGCCAGCTGTTGTCTGCACATTTTACTTTGCTTATACTACTATTATTGCTAGTTCTTGTGCTGTAGGTTGGGATACACAGTTTTTCATGCTTACTCCTTTAGATGATGTTGTTTTGTAGGCTGCAGCCTTGATTACTCTTTTGGTCATCATTGCAATTAATCTCGCTATAGGAATTCTGCCGCATGTTGATAATTTCGCTCACATTGGTGGATTTCTCACTGGGTTCTTCCTTGGTTTTGTCTTGTTGCCCCGTCCTCGGTACGGATGGCTTGATGGCAGGAACCTTCCTGGAAGTGCCGCCATAAAATCCAAGTATAAGACACATCAATACGTGTTATGGCTGGTCTCTCTGGTTCTACTAATTGCAGGGTGAGTGACTCCTAATAATTGCATTTTCATAGGAGAAAGCATCATCTGAATACCAACAGCACAATACAAATTATATATAAGTAATGATTTTATGAAATTCTGAAGTGGTTTGCCGGGGTCCTAGGCAGATTATGATTGCTGAGGAAAAGGGGAACATAATTGTATCTCATAATGCCTCGTTATAGAAGTTGTGGGCCATGAATTCATTGTCCCGACTCCCAGTTCTTGGCAATCAGAATGTAGAGACCCCGTGTAAAATTATTTTTAATCATTTGGTATTGCAAGATGATATCTGCAAGAGAAAGGTTGCGAACGAAGCCATTTTAAAGTTCCGGGTACTGACTACTGAGTGGTTTAATTATTATTCTGGCTTAATTGCAGATTAACAGTTGCACTGGTGATGCTCTTCCGGGGAGAGAATGGTAATGATCGTTGCAGATGGTGTCACTACATGAGCTGCGTTCCCACCTCCAGTTGGAATTGCGAAGGAAATGTGTAGATTGCAATTGCTAGCTCTACGTTCACATGTAAATGCATGCATAGTTATAGCTTAGAAGCTGGATTTCTTCATGCTTGATTCTTTATCATGATTTTAAACTCGGGAGACCACCTTTGTAGTTGCTTTTACTTTCGGCGTTTTGCCATCGTAATAGAATTATTGCGTGTATACTTTAGCTTTCTTTCTCTTAACGCATTTGAGTACGACAAGTAAACAACAGCCAGTGGCGGACCTGCACGTGGGCTAGACCGGGCCGTAGCCCGGTCTAGTTTAGAAAAAATGATTTACACCCTTAATTTTTTAATAATTTAGTAAAATAATAGAGTTTTCATTTTATTTTCATATATGTCCCTAACTCAACTACCTTATATTTTCATCAATTTAGTATAACAATAGAATTTTCATTTTATATTTAAATATGTCCCTAAGTAGAAGGCGCTCTGGTGGGATCCTCGCGGACAGAAAAAGATTGCAGTCGGTTTGATAATGATCGAGTGACATTGCTTCTTTGGCCCGAACCAAGGAATCCCTTAGATATGATGTAAAAAGGATCTTGTTCTATCGTTGATAAGAGATTTCTCTATGAAAAATACGAATCGGAGTTTGAAGAAGGGGAAGGAGAAGGAGTCCTCGACCCACAACAGATAGAGGAGGATTTATTCAATCACATAGTCTGGGCTCCTAGAATAAAGTGCCCCTGGGGCTTTCTATTTGATTGTATCAAAAGGCCCAATGAATTGGGATTTCCCTATCGGGCCGGGTCATTTCGGGGCAACTCAATTACCCATATGTTTTCATTAATTTTATATAATAATAGAGTTTTTATTTTATTTATAAATATGTTCTTAAGTCAATTATATTATTTTCAATTGAAATTAGTGACTTATTTTATAAAATGATTAAATTATATATTTATTGAATAGATTGAAAACATTAGGGTGTTAAAATTTTATTACTGCTTTAATTTATTTTAAAAAGCTTCTAATTAAAAAATATATATGTCAATGTAATATAACATCATCACTAGACTTAAAAGTACTTACATAAATAAGATATAGTAACAATTATCAATATTTTCATAAAATTTTAATGTGAATTTTCAGATTTTATTTATTAGTTATATTAACTAAGAGGACAAGTTAGAAAATAAAATTTGGGTATTTTAAGAGCTTTTAATAGAAGAATCATCAACTTCTAATTCTTTAAAGAAAGATAAAGCATCTGACAAAGAAACAACTGCACCCAAATATTTTTTTGCTGAATTGAGTTTAGTTTATTTATTGAAACTTTTGACTAAAAATACTTTTACAATTTGAAAGGATGAATAAATTTTAATTATTTAATTTATTAAGTCGAGTAATTTAGTAATTCACTTCAAGCATAAAAGTTTTACTTGTAATTTTTAATTGATTGTAATTACATGTATTGATCTATTTTAATTTAAAATTCTTAATTGATATTTTAATCTTTATATAATTATAAGTTATTATAGGTTGCAATGTCAAATTCTATAATTAAAAAATAATATTTTCATATTTGAGTTGTCTTTTGTTTTCTACTCTTTTTTTATAATTATTTTTGTTTATAGTACATATTTAGAGAGATAAAGTTCTTGGTATTTCTCCTTATTTAATATACTTATTTCTACTTATAAATTTTTATGTTTGCTTCAAAATATAAATTTTAAAATTTAGTCCGGAGTAATATTAAATCCTGGATCCGCCCCTGACAACAGTTGCATAGCAGAAGACCAGAAGTTACTCCAATTAGGGGTGGGCAAAATCGGGTTCGGGTCGGGTTCGGGTCAACCCGATCGGGTTGTGCAAACATTGATCCGAATACAACCCGAACTTACAACTCGACCCGATCCGATCCGATATATATTTAGATCGGTTCGGATCGGGTCAAAAATCGGGTTGAATTCGGATTGAATCGATTCGAATTAAAAATGGATCATATTAAATTCGGGTTGATGAAAACGGGTCAATTCAAAACATATATACCAATACACCATGAAAGCTTCAAAATTCAAAACACATAAGGGACTAAGGGAGAAACTCGGGTCGGGTTGGAGATTGAGCCTTGGAGCAGCAGATCGGTGGCTGGGTTTTCGGCAGCAGATCGGTGGGCGTGCAGCAGCAGTTTGCGCACGACTGGACGCGCAGCAGTTTCCTCGCGATGGCTGGACGCAGCACGGCGGCAGCAGATCGTGGACGCAGCAGTAGATGGCTGGACGCAAGACTGCAGCAACATGACAACAGCACGGCAACAGCAGATCGCTGATGCAGCAGCAGATGGCCGGACTCGTAACACAAGAACAGCAAATTGCGGGAAGGAGAGAATGTTTTCTTGCTTCTTGAGGGTGGGTTCACGGGTTGAGTGTTGTGATTTTTTTGTTTGTGTGTGTTTTATGTTTGTGTAAACTGTAAAGTGTAACCTTTTGAGTATGTGATTTCACTGATTTGTGTGATTATGTGTGGTGTGCTGTGTGCCGTGTGTGTGTGTTTGGCCATAGAATTTTTTTTTTTTTTTAGCAACCCGATCGGGTTTTCGGATCGGATCGGGTTTTATCCGATCAGATCACAACCCGATCGGGTTTGCAATATTTCATCCGATCGGGCTATATTAACAACCCGATCCGACCCGAACCCGAAATTTTTCGGGTCGGATCGGGTCGAGTATTTTGCCCACCCCTAACTCCAATTAGTGAATTTTTGAAAAAAAAAAATTGTAAAAAAGTAATGATGAGATGTTTTATAATTGTAAAATTCGAAAATTGAGAAATTATTTACGGGTTATTATTTTAATGGAATTAAAAGTTCCGTTTAAATAGAACATGGCGTCGCCCGGACTCGAACCGGAGACCTTCAGTGTGTTAGACTGACGTGATAACCAACTACACCACGACACCACTTATGTCTAAATTAATGCAGAGTGAAAAATAAAGGTTTAAATAAACTATTATTCATGTACATAAACTATTCTTACAAACACACAATTCAATTGAACGAAGAAACGTGGAAAATAAATGCAATAAATAAGAAAGCAACATGACAATAACACAGACATGTTTTTGTACATTAGATTAGAGGTACCATATTGACTGTAATGTCTTGCTATATGTTCAGGTGCATGACTAGAAACTCATTCAACCTTAGTGAAGGAGCACACACGTTCTTCATTTCACACCAACCCCACTTTAATCAACACTATAAACTTTCCAATTTACTACGCAACTTAATTGAAATTATCAATTTGATGCACTTAATTAATAAAATGCAGTCCCACAAAACCCTAATAGCAATTTCAATTTCAGTCTTGCTAACGTGGTTGGGCTTGTTCAATTGGGCATTGGCGGAGGTAGACTGCACCACAGTGACAACACTAGTCTCTTCATGCTCGAGCTTCATCGAGCATGGCTTCCCCGACCCAATGCCCGGCTCACCATGCTGTGAGGGCGTGAACAGCCTTAATGTAATTGCAGATACTACAGAGAACAAGCAGTCCGTTTGTAGTTGCTTGATGGACCTCATTTCCACTTACAATACCAATGCCACTGCTATTGCTACTCTTCCTGGCTTCTGTGGTGTTGCTTTGGGCTTCGTCATTGATCCTAACACCGATTGCAGCTAGTATTTCCTTTCTATTCCTTTGTACCTTTTCACTTTTTTTTTGTTTTTGTTTTTGTTTTCCACAATTATATTACAATATACTGATATTGAAATTCAGGGCCCTTCCTGAGCCTCTAATTTTCATACCATTGTCGATTAAGAGTCTGTCGACTGTAGTTTAGAAATCTATGACTAACAAGGGAGAAATGAGTCTCCATGGGAACTCAAATCATTGCCTTGTATGACAACAATGTTATTTTCTGGGATAGGCAAAACACCAAAACATTCTGGTTGCGGTAAAAATGGTCTTTTGCTTTCCTGGCCCAAGCAAAACAATATTTTTTGCTCCAAAGATAGTGTTTAACCATCCGATCAATGAGCCCAAGTGGCTCATACATATTCTTTTGGTTGATCAATTTGCAGGTTCGATTGTAACAATTTTATATTTCATGGTAACATTATTTATTTGATATTTGAAAACTGATGCAGCATTCCATGAAGTGGGAATCAAAGACATGAAGTTGGTATAGGGAAGATACGCATCTTCACGTGGGAGATCAAATAAGGATCCTTTCGATCTTCAGCTGCAAAGAAGGGGAGCTGGCCATTAATGTAATTTTATTTTTCAAACAGAAATAACCCTAATGAGTCGCTAAAACTATAGCTCCTATTATAACTGAACTTGATACTGTTGTCAATTTTGCTAGCTTATTGATTTTACCCACCAACTTAAGTTTCGAACATTCTTAATACGTAACATGAAATACACACGTTGGGTTGCATACTAAGGTTGGGCAAAAATTTCGATCCGACCCAGCCTGATTTGATTCGGAAAAATTAGGTTAAGATAAGATCATATTGAAGACAATATTTGATATGATGTAATTTTGCCAACCCGATCGAATCATGATCGGATTGGGTGAACTGAAAACCCAATCGGGTTAGCTTCAAAAAAAAAAAAAAAAAATTAAAAAGCAAAGCTCACAGCCTCACACACTACACACATATGTAGCACACAACAGCATCTCTCACCCTCAAGTCAATAGCAGAATAGCTCAACTTAGAAAATAGAAACACAGACACAACCGACACCCAAAGAGCAACGACAACCTCCCTCAACTTCTCATCTCACTCTTAAGAAGACGAGAAACAATAAAACATTCACACATAACATCTCACTCTTAAGAAGACGAGAAACAATAAAACATTCACACATATACGTGGAGTCTCCACTCTTCACGCTCAGGGTTTGACATACAACACGTCAGAAACACATCAGAAAATAAAGTGACAGCCAATCACAAGACGCAGCAATCCGATTTTGCCACAGTTGTTTGGGAAATAAAATAGGGTGACCATGATCTCTTCCAAGTAAAGTGAGCAAATGGTTGAGCAGACCACCTTGACCAGCAGGCAATTCAGGTGATCTTGAGTAGATGAGTTTGAGAAGATATTGAACCAAATCAGCAAAAAGCAAGACTTAGTCAAAATGAACCACCAAAGATCTTGTCCGAAAAAATCAGGGTGCGAATTTAATTCATTAATGGTTATTGCTATGATCTAAGATCATGGGTTTGAGGTGTTTATGAGGGTTCAACTTTTCTCTCTCTAGTATATTGTTTTTACTCTTTTCACTATTAAAGAGTCTTCATCCATCTTTACAAAAGATCAAAAACTATTTATTTTATTTACTCTTATTCTAGTAAACTCATAAACTGACTTGAGCGTCGGAGGATTCACGCTAGAAAAACTTCTGGCGCCTTTTATTGTTTTTTGTGATTTCAGGTGTTCGCTGGTTATTTACAAGTGGTCGCAGGGCATTCTTGATGATTGGGAAGTCGTTCCACCACCACATAAATTTAATGCTGATGTAGGGATCTAAGATCGAGTCACTAAGCAACTCAATCGGATTCTGGCATCAACGGTAGTCACCGCCGATGCCAACTGAATCTACTACTCCACGAGGATTGCTGCTAGATATGATGTTCACGCCTCCACCATCATCAATTTCCTCCTCCAAGCTCCATCCGAACACAGCAAACAGCAACCCGAATTTCCCTTTTGAAGCTTCCAGCCTTCGATGGTATACACTATATAGTTGTAATGTGTAATATATTATATATTATATGTTAAATTGTTAATTAGTAATTGACCCAAAATTTTATTGATCCGATTTCGCTCAACCCGTATTGACCTGAATCCAATTTGAACCATATCTAATCCAAACTCGATCCGAACTGAACTCAACCTAAACTTTTGATTCGATTCGATTGTAATTCAGATCAGATCAAATCGAATTATAGATTTAGGTTAAATTTGGATGAACTTTTGTCTAACCCGATCAACTCGAAATATGATCGGATTGATTTGAATCCGACTTTGTCCAGTCCTAATGCATATGTGCATATGTTCATTAATTATTTGGATTATTTTTTGGTTTCACGTGGTGCATTTACGGCACATGCATTATATATGCGTTTGATGTTTCTGGTCAGAAATTGACCAAATCTCGCTTCTCTTTCAATGTCCTCAACTGCCACACAACCATCTGTTTTGCTTGTCATCAAGATTATTCTTCCATTGTATAATCCACTGGCCCTGTAGTTGTGCTGTAGGTATCCAAGGTTAATTAATTTGGTTTTGTTTTGTTATAGCTTTTAATGTCACTTCGCTGTGTCGCCGGTTCAGACAAAATCCTTTGTGGGGCAAATGGGGCCACCGCAAATCCAACCTCCGTGAATCTACAGTCGTTATATATACATGCAAATTGGGGTGATAATCGAGATGCCAACCTTCAGTAACTTTGGCTCGTGCAGTTATTTACCAAAAGTGAGCAAATAGCAAATGTCGAATCCACTAATTCGCTTATTGTCAGAACAGTGCGATTTCATTTGGTTTGTCTCATTTTCCAAGCGCGTGCAATCCAAAAGTTACGAGAAAACTCACTTTTAAAACATCCCATCGTGTGACAATTGAAAAACGATGGCTAATTAAGGCAAAACTACAGTGCTTTGGCACCATCAATACATCAAACCAAGCTTTTCGCTCAGTTTAAGTTTTTTGTCACATGACTCAAGTTATGAGTTACATTAAATAGTTTTTACACTCATTAAAATCGTGTAAGCGGCGCTCGATAATGCTTCTTACTCAAATACAAACTGAAAACTATGTCCATTTTCAACATTGACAATGTTCTTCGCTTGTACAAGACTAAGTTTAATTGTAAGGCAATAGTCATTTAATTACAACACCAGCAAACTCCCATACACTTGGAAAGCGAAAGCGAAACTTACAAAAGTGAAAAATGAAAGCAAACGTGCAGCATCACCTTAAATTTATGCTCCCGAATTTACTCAACCGGTCAGATGTTGGAGAAGCTCTGTTCCTGAAGTCAGCATGTTGAGCAAAATCTCTTTCGGAATTAATGCTACCATCCCAAAACCCGTGAGCTGACCTCTTGGTTGAACCATATCTCTCGAGCTCAAGTCTTTGCCTTGGGGCGCTCAGTGATCTGACCTTCGCTCGTGATGATTCCGTGTTAGCCATATAATTTGGGTGGCCTATGCATCCACTAAAGTAGCCCCATGAATACTCACTTCTTGTGGGCGTGAAAGGGCCTCTTCTTGCACTACTTCCAGGTCTATATGATGCAGATGATACTTGCGGGCTGTTATCAGCAGTCCTCAAAGCTGCATCACTTTTTCCCACCGGAACTTTCAGTGAGCTCAATGATAAAACCTCCCCTGGAGATACACTTGGGATTGGATTCATATTTTTTACTGATAATTTTGATGGAGAGTCGATTGTCATGTAGCTGTGATTGTTATAATCCAAAGCAGAACCATGCGGTGAGGATCGAATGACTCTATTATGTTGTCGGGGGTTCAAGTGAGGCTTCCATGTATCTACTTCCAAGATCTTGTCACTCTTCTCATCATCTGCAGGAGGTCCACTTTTAAGTTGACTTACTCTATGGCCGTTCCATACACTTTCTTCCATCCAACGATCTAACCAATTTGAACCCAACCGTCCTTTGTCTAGGTCAGTGATATCTCCAAAGTTCGAACTGGAACCACATCTCTGCATCAAATGAAACAGACTACCATTAGAGTTGCCTTGCATGGTAGAACTTTTTGATGAGATCAAGATCAATGTTCAGAAGCTAATTCTAAAATTTCACTGGAATTTATATTGTACTTCTCTCTAACATATATAACATGTATAAAAAAAGAACGGGAGTACGTATCATAAAGACTTGAGAAAAGTTTCTGAGAACACAAAATAAGTTCTTTGTAAGAATTGTATACGCATAGAAATATGTAAATAGATGATTCTACAAAACCACTCTAGTCCTTCAGGATGGAGGGGCCATTAACTTTAGTACTGTAAGCACGAAATTGGTTCTCTGATTTGTCAGGACTTCGGGGAACCTAAAAGTCAGTTCAAGAATTTTGTTCAATTATTGAAAAGAGCAAATTACTCATGCAATTCAAGAATTTTATTCAATTATTAATAAATCAAAAATTCCCTACTACGACACTCAGTTGTATTAATATTAATACAGTATGTGAGAGACTCTAAATTACTACTGGTAGCCAAATGCTTACGATTTTGTTTCACCATGTGAAAAGCAGTCTATTTTGGCCCCTTTAAATTCTGCAAACCAAGGCACAGAATATAAAATTCAAAACTTTATTAGGTAAAAATAAGACCTAACTCCGCTCCTGAATTGTCAATTTGCAACTGAAATAATGACCCATATCAACCGAATACTAGTATGCAGAAATCCCATGAACCAATCCGAAAATAAAGGTCTCTCTTTAGTCAATACTTTTGGCATTTAATGTCAAAAAGTAGCGTAAGAAAATACTGTGGCTCTCTGGCTCAGATCAGTGGCACTTTTTTCTGAGCCCCATGCCTTAATTAAAATACAATTTTGCAAAGAAATTGATCTTTGTCTTATAAAAAGACATATGGAACATGAATCTAATTAGGTAAATTCAGAATGTGGTCCCTTAAAAGCTACAATGCATGTGTATTGAGAATCGTGGGTCATTATTTTTAATCATGCTTCTCACTGGAGAAACTAATCACTAAACCTTGCCGAAAAACAGATTAAGGTGAGAATAATAACTCTGGCTTACCGTACTGCGAGAAAGAGATGATTTGCTGCTAGAAAGCAAAGATTCTGACGTGGGAGTGCGACTAGCACGGACCCGTGCCTGCACTTTGACTAATGTTTGCATGCGCTTTAGCATATCTGCTGTTTGCTTCCTCACAATGTGACCTCTCACCAGTGCCTGAAGCTTCACCAATGCTTTCAGTGCCTTCAGTGCCCTCCTTGCCTTCAGATCAACATAAGAAATGATGGATCAGACGCCCATTTTCATCCCAAAATATCAAAACAATCCAATTCAATAAATGATAATTAACTCACCCAGGATGTTGGGTTTTTTTTTTTTTCTAATATCAAAAAGTACATACCATGACATTGAACATGACATAAAATCTAAAAAGCTTTGATGGCACAGGGATCCAGGAGTTTAAAAGGATATGCAACAGATTAGCATGTAAAACCAAAGGGAGAGAAGCATGGGTGAAATCATTCTCTCTCACACATACCAAACAGAAAAAGGCCCAGTAAAGTAAAGAAAAATGATGAATCTCTAACCTAAGCATAATTTTAAAATCAATCATTAAAATTTTGCACCCAAAAAGCAAAAAAAAAAAAAAAAATCATTAAAACTTTAAACTGTCAGGGAGGAATAATTAACTTCAGAGTTCAGCCAAACTAAACGTAAGCTCTTTTTCCTGAACATTCATGATGGCAAGCTTTGGGAATATTGATTGAGATTCTTCTATAAAAAATAAAAGAATAAAATCAAAGTTGCTCATAAAGTTAATGCCTAAAGGCTAATCTAATGGGAATATTGACAGAGATTGTAGCATCTTTCACATGCAAAAAATTCTAGAAATCCAACAATGGTTAATTATATTCATGGGTCATAAAGAGGTCTGAGTTCAAACCCACTCACATGTATGAAGAGTGGATTTAGCCTCCAGTTTCACTACACTTCAAATATAAACCAAGAGAGTCTAGTAGGCGCCATTGCTAGTGTTATGGTCATTGACCAAGTAGCAGTTGCATTTTTTTCCTTTTAAAAAAAAATTCACAAATTTCAACACTGTTCAAAGAATAGTTACAAAATTGCCGCTATGCGTTCAATTGCTCACTATTAATGAGCAAAGTTACTATATCATTTCTGCCTGTGTATACATGCTCATGCACAGTAGAGTCTATTTTTTTGGGCCAGACATAGTGGAGCCACCAAAAACAAAAAAAAGTTGTAAGATTGAAGACAAAGATAAGTCCAAATACCAACCCAAAAAAAAGAAATAATAAATAAATTGAAGACAAAGATGATTCCATATTTGGTCAGACTTGTCGTTCAAGTTTAATGTAGCAGCACAACATCTCACCACTACTGGTCAACACTTTCAATTCACTATCAAACCCAACCACAGGCAGCCACGTCATCATAATTAATAGACTACTCTCACAAGGGTAGGAACGTGCGAGGACTTGGCACGTGCGAACGGAGAATTTTGAAATTAAAATGGAAGCACAGAAAACAGAGACAGTAAGCACCGTGGATAACAGGGAATCAGTTAAAAATTCACCCATCACCCACTTGTGTCGGCGCAAATTTGAGTTTTGTGGGCAGAGCAATGGCTATCAAACTGTTGCTGTCTTTTCTTGTTTTTTCTTCTGTTTTTTATTTTTATTTTTTATATGTTGGGACCATTTACCCTTCAACTTGAAGAATCTACCCGTTTTAGATTAGTTAGTTGCAACATAATTCTTGGAAACACGGAGGAAAAACAAACACTTCCATTCCGCCAGATCCCCAATAATGCTTTGTTTAGCCGTTCGGTATAATATCTTAAAATTATTTTTGAAAAACTGATTTACAAAATGAAAAGCAAAACAAAAGAATCCTCGAGAGTTAAAAAGTAAGATTCTTTTTTTTCATGAAAAAAAAAAGTCTTTGCCTTTGATTTTCGATCTCAAATTGCAGAAAATGAGACTGAGAAACAGAGAAATAACAGTACCCGGAATTCAAATTTTTGAACTTTTAAATGAGGCTGAGAAACAAAGAAGTAACAGTATCCAGTATTCAAAATTTGCAAATTTTTTTTCCTTTTCCTGCGTTTTCTCAGGAAACAAACAAGCTGACCACTGAATTTTAAAAAAAAAAGATATCTTGATAATCAAGATTGAGAAACAAAGAAGTAACAGTATCCAGAATTCAAATTTTGCAACTTTTTTTCTTTCTTTGTCCTGCGTTTTCTCAGGAAACAAACAAGCCGACCGCTGAATTTAAAAAAAATAAAAAAATAAATCTTGATAGATAGAAAGTAAATGCTAGTAATTAAGTTACTGACCAGATAGCCTCGAAATGCGCACTGTATTCTGACCGCCGCAAGTTCGTGTTGCCACCTAACGTGAGCGCCGGGGGGAGCAGCAACACCAGCACCACGGCCACCGGTACTCGTCAATCTAACAACCTCGGCGGCGGCATGAGCAGCAGCGAGCGCCGCCTCGGCTACGGCGGCAGTGGCGGCGGCGACGGCTATGGCGTGCTTGTTGGCATCCAAATTTGCTTCGTACGAGGCGTCGGGCTTGGTGGCCTGAGGCAGAGACTGAGGCTGGGACTGAGACTGAGACGGCGTCGTTTGTTTGGAGGAGGATCTAGAGGTGAAGCTCCACCTTCTCTTCTCCTTCGACGATGAGTGGGTCCCGGCCTTTTTGGCGCCAAAAAGTCGCCGAAAAAAGCCCATGTTTCATTGCCGGAAGGTTTAGAACGAATTGAAACGAAACGAACCGTTTTGGGATGACTTGGGTGACGAAAGCTCAATGTAAAGTGGCAAGTAGCAAGACTTGTGAAGACTTGTGTTGTGTGTTCTGAAGAAGCGAACCGAAAAGATTTAAGTAGCTGTTTTGCTGGGGAATGGAGAGCAGTTCATGTAGACGCGATTTAAACAGTTTGTGAAACACGCGCGGTGTTTGATTCTTTACTATTGTGCGCGTGTGAATGTGGGACTGACCGTGGGCTTGCAGGTGGCTTAACTGATATCCTCACGTGAAGGCGGGGAGCTGCCTATGGTGATGCAAGACTCATTGACTTTAATTTTGTTGTAATTTCATTTTTTTTGGCTAAAAGTAATTATTATCGTTACTATTTTTATTCCCAAAAAAAAAAAAAAAAAGATAATGAACTGACATAGTTGTATGAAAAATATCTTAACGAATAAGCAGCATTGTTTAGATTAGTTCATTATGAAAAATATTAATAAATTATATTTTTAAAATGATATTATACTGACATAGTTGTATAGGTATAACCATACATAGTTGTATGGTTATATCTTAACAAATGTGACATATGAAGTATCACTTGTTGTCATTAATAAAATATGTAAAATTAGTAAGATGATAATTAGATAATAAAATCAATCAGCACCATACACACAACACAATTATTGATAGGTGGAAAAAAAATTATATATCTCAACCATATAAATACGACATCATTATTTAAAATATTATGAATAAAATTTCTCGAATTGCAAAGACATGTTGTTGTATTATTATTATTATTATTATTATTATTTATTTTTAACAAATGTTTGAATATAGAATTCTTTGGTCTAAATAAAAGAACGGAAATATGAAAAAAAAGACACAAATACATATTTTTAAACCTTAATCTAATAAATTAAGATCTTAGCTCCATTTTAGCGGTGATTTTTTTTAAATTTTTTATAATTTTATCATTATTATTATTATTATTGGTTAAGAAAAAAAGAACATTGGATTAGGATGTATGATTTGTTGTATGTGATGAACATAAACATAATTACAAGAATAGCCAAAGCACAACTAAATGGGACATCCTCCCAATTTAATTTCTATAATCCCTATATATTCAATGATTTATTCGTGTCAAGGTAATGAAAACGGGTAATTACAAAGTACGAATTTTTCTTCTTGTTTGAAGTCGTCATTTAGTTTATTAGTCACCGAAACATTTTGATTTTTCAAATTAAATGCTTTGGTCCCTCCTCCAACCACACCCAACCCAACGCTAACAGGCAGGTCCGTATTCACCTTTACACGTACCATTTGCTGATGTGATACTGAACCTAAACCAAAATCAAAGCACCTTGCATTATTATATCACGAATCTGAGCACCCTCTGCGTGTGACGCGTGCTAATATTATAAAGTCCCATCAACATCGACCGACTGGATTTCTGTGTGCTAATATTAAAAAGAAAAAAAAAAACCCTCAAATCTTGAAGCATTTCTGTGTCAGCTGCGGTATATATATATATATATATATATTAAAGGGCCCAATTGGATTTCTGGTCTCAATAAAAGGGCCCGAGTCGATCCTCGAAGCCTTTTGCAGTGAGTGGTGCTTTTCACACCGGCCTACAGTCCCTATAACCCCACGTCTATGACCACGGTTCTATCAACACAAAAGGACAAACATGAATTCAACTAAATTAATATATTCTTACACTTGTAAATCATGAACCCTCCTATCTTTAAATGACATAAAGAATTTTGAGGCAATGATAAGATTTTTAATTATAAAAAGTTATGTTTAATATTTAATCAAACTCAATTTTGATCGTTTGTCATTTTCTATAATTTTTTTTTTTTTATCAAAATAAGAACTATACGTATAATAGGTCGGGTGTCATAAGAGTTTAAAAGGGTTGTTTGTTCAATAGCCTGTGATTGAAATGTACTATTAGCGAACAGGCTTTTATTCTCTCTTTTTAATGACTAACAAATGCTACTTAGTGCAAGTGACAGATATGCATATGATTGTTTGCCATGCAAGTAAATTTTGTAATGTAAAGGCAAATACAAAAAAACTGCTCATGTTATGTTTAATATATCATCATTATTATTATTATTATTATTGCTCTTCAATTCATATAACCAAGTAGTCTGATCTTGACTGACAGTTCAGTCACGTATCAGACTCTTACATAAAACGCGACATTGAAAATTTTTTTAAAAAAAAAAACCGCCATTATTTGCTGACAACTCTCGCTTGGGCTCCAAGCATTGATTCTTGGCCTGCATCACTGCATATAGACTAAGAAGGATTATTATTACCGCTGTGTCAAAAAGAAGTTACGCTAATTAAGAGTAATAAAGCATGTGCTTACTACCAATCAAGGAGTGCAACTGAGAGGTGGGAGATTGCATTGGCTAGGAAGGCGAGCCGCGATCCTCACGGTGTTGCAGAAGCAGTCGCGATCCACAGACTGGAGGGCGGCGCAGCAGTCAGAGGAAGGAGTTGTGGTCGCGACGCCAGGGACCACATACGGAGCACAGGAGTTGAGGTTGGTGAGCTCAGACGTGCAGCTCTGTGCATTAGTCATCTGGGTTTGCACTGCTACCGCTATAAGCAGAAGAAGCAATGCAGCTTTGGTGCTGAGGGAAACCATTGACTTGATTGCCGCCATCACTAATTGATTAGTTTATCTAGCTCTTATTGCTTTTGCTTTCTTTAATTCTTGTGTGTTTAGCTTCTTCGCATGAAGGTTAATTTATAGTTGGTTTCTTGATAGTAAGCGGTGACCTTTTGCATGATTCAACCAACTGAACTTTTGAACTCAGGGTTATCGTGATGGATTCCCAGATTGTTAGGTGATGCACAAGTTTCTAATGGGCATACTGAAGAATTTTCTGAATATCTCGATAAAAATTCTTGCGCTATCATGCCTGCCATTTCAATTAGTTCAAATTGCAGAGTTTGAATTAATGCATTTAATTTTAATAAATTGAATTCCCTCTGTTTGACCAAATTTTTTTATATATATATTTTGAAGTACTAAATGGTATGGATTCTTGATCTAGATCTCCTTGCTCGATGGATTAATACACTCGATCCTGTTCCTTGTTTAGAAAGAGAGAATGTAATAGAGGTTTTTTTTAAAAAAAATAAGCTGAAATTATGGCTTGGCACCTGCTGAAACTATGATTTGTTTTATTTTATGAAAAGGGACGCAAAATGCAAGCATTTTATAAGCCAGATTGGTTGCAATTAATGAACTAATCTGAAAGAATGAGTTAAAAGAAAAAGAATAACGAAAAATACAACTACAAAGTAAAAAAGCTTTATTATGAAGATTCAGAGGCAGTTTCTTCAGCGGGCGCAGTCCAATATAATTTAACAGCAAACAGAAGCTTTTCCCTCTCCAGAGGTCCATCTTCATGATCAACAATTTGGCTTTGCCATTTCAATGCATCAATGATCCTCTTCACCTTCACCAACTCATCAACGTCGTCTCTGAAGATTACACCCCCTTCGGGTCTTAGAATTCGATCCATTTCTAGCAAAATATCTTCCGTTTCACATCTGCAACACAAATGCTCACATCAAATCAAGTCCTTATTATTAAGTACAAAAATCATGTTCGCGTATAATTAATTAATTAATTACCGGTCTTTGTAGAGACTAAACACAGAATCAGCATGAATAAGGTCATAAGTTCTGGGATAAGTTGACATTGCCTCACACCTGCACCATAACAGACAAGTACATAAATTAAAAATTTTGATTTTAAATGTAGCTGTGAATCAAACACAGGTATTATGAATTATGTTTACCAATTGGTATATGTTCCGATTAGGCCTCTTTCGTATATGACTCCAAGAGTGTTGATTTTAGCCTCAGCAGGAACAACATTCATGACCCAAACCGGGAAATCAATAAGAGCAGCAGCGAAACCTCCCAAGTGAGCATTCATGTCTAGTATGTTACGGTACCGTCCGGATTGGCCTAATTGATTGTTCATTGCTTTATAATACGACAATCTCTTCTTCCATAGCTCAGAATTTTGCTGAAAGATCTCAGGAGTGATCCCTTTCACAGTTCCTTTACTAATCCTTGGTGGGACTGCATTGAGTCTCTGGGGCCATTTTGCCAATTCACCCCCAGCAGTCTCCCGATTACTTGAAACTTCAGGTAAACGAGTCAAACAAGTACCCATTTGTGTGTACCTGAAAAATCAATTCAAGAATACACTTAAGATAACAGTTAAAATGAAAATACATAATGTTAAATTTGGTTTAAACTAAAAGGAAGACGAACCAGGCTTTATCTGGATCCTGAACCGGGCAGAAAGGTGGATTCTGAGAGAGTTTTTGATTTGTTTTACAGTTCAAATGATTAATAGGCTTTCGCCAGATAGCAATATCGCCTTTCTCCTTTATTTTTTCCCAGCAAAGACTCTTAGCTACATTTTCAATAGCAGTTTGTTCCTTATTCAAATCCTCTTTTGTTCTTTGCCAGCCTCTCGCATGCTTCTTCCAATTAATCGGAGGGCCAGATAAAATCCAGTACCCTCTAGGTCGTAGCACTCGATCAACTTCTATCAAATAAATCCCACCTATATATATGTGTGTGTGTGTATTAACAATAAAAATAACTATACAAGATATAATTAAACATTTAATTAAAACACAATATTAATCAAGAAATATTAACGTCCACATTAGTAGAATATAAAATTAAAGTGTACCGAATTGGTTCCAAGGAATAAGGCAGCGAGAGCAATGGGCCATATCAAAAGCTCTGGACGGATAAGGAAGCCTCTCAGCGGCGAGGACTCCAATTAAAGCAGGCACCCCACGCTCTAAAGCGAATTGAACTTGAGCTTCATGCGTGTCCCTTGGTGCAAATGACATTGTTATGATGTTGCGTGACAGAAGATACGCCCCCCAACTTGCCACCTACATAATTTAATTTAATTACCTATTAAAATAATTTTGACCCTTGATGAACCCAATTTCCATTAATTTCATTTAAATAACAATGAAATAAAATATTCTTTTGGTTTTGTCACATTTATAATGTGCATTGATATTGGATGCCCCGGAGCGTGTAATGCAAGTCAAACAAGATCCCACTTAACAACTCCTATGACATGGAACCGAGTGCAAAACGCTAAAAAGCGCTTTTTTTGAGAAGCGCTTTACTGACGCTAAAAAGCGTTTTTTTTGGCATGTCTATCGCAATTCCCAGCCCTTCGATTCACATGTCCAAATCAATTCAAAAATTACCAAATTTATCCTAAATTAAATTAAAAAATATATATTAAGAAGAAGAGATTAACGTACCCCACAACCAGTATCAATGGCGGTACGTATAGAGCCATCATTGAGATTGATCAACTTGCCAATATCATCGATATAAGCGTCAGCACCATTAGGGAACATGGTGCCTCCCCCAGGGAATCTAAACCGATCACCTTCGTATCTGATCCAATTCTGCACCGCCTTCTCCACCGTCAACTCCTTGTGCGGCACATTAGCATACCACACCAGATCCCTGCTCGTCGGCCACGCAAACGGGTTCCTGTAGCCGTAGGGCGCCGGCACGCGGCACTTCAGCAGCTCGCTCTTCGCCGGACAATGCCTCTCTCTGTATATCAGCCTGCGCCTGCTAAATTTCAAGGATCGTTTTCCGTCCTGGCACGGAGTGTACTCACTGTATGAGATGTTGCACAGAGGGTAAGTTTTCATCACAGCCTCCGATGACGTGGCCGCCACGTGATGGGCTGTGAAATCTATGGTTTTCGGGGCGGTTGCTGTTGCTGTTGCTGTTGAGCAGGCGATATCGACGACGGTGGTGGTGCTGGTGGTGGCGGGGAGGAGGGACGTGGGGCCCCCGTGCTGCCAGAGGCCGAATAGGTAGGAGAAAATACAGAGAAAGAGAATTAGGGTTAATGAGTATACGTTTGTTCTTATGATAGAGGGTTTTGAAGGTTTAGGGCCAGCCATGGATGGCTAATGGGGCTTGGTTATTGTATGATCTTCTAACGACCGTGTGTGTGTATATGGATTCAATATTTGACCACAAGGGTTGATGAAGATTTGGTTTAAGACCAAGTTAAATCATGTGGGCGATGAGTGTACTTTCGAAAAATTCTAATGGTGATGGCGAGAGAGAGAGAGAGAGGGGAGATTTGAGTTTAAATGAAATGGAAAAAAAAGGAAAGTAGAGGCTATCAGGCTAGGGGATGTGCAGCTGGAAAATGGAGAGAAATAGGGAATGACAGAGACGTTGGCAATAATTAATTGATTAAGCAATTACTTGAAATGCTTAATTGGGGAGTTTAAAATCCGGTCTAAGTTAAATGCTGGCCAGTTAATCATAAGGTGATGGGAAGAACTAAAGTGCTGTATGGGGGAAGAAGTATGTGATTGGTTGGCTCTGGTCTCCAGTTGGGACAGACAGTGCATTTTGTACGTGCACTGACAACATTGTAATGTAAAAGTAATTAATTCTTGTTTTAATTGTTTCCGGCATGCGCGTATGTCGAAAACTAAAATGAAACTACATTTGTATATGTTACTTATTAGTCTGACGAAGAACGAATGCATTTTCCTTTACTACATATGTATTTTTATTTCAAGTAATTAAATTGTAACAAATTTATTTGAATATTATTACATAGTCCGATATTGATATTAACAAATAGATGTGTTTAGATGTGTAGTGCACAGTGTGTTGTTTCGAGTTTCGACTACTTATTATTATTGTTGGAATTTCTTTATGATGCTGTATTTATTTTTATAGCATTGATAGTGGGACTAATGTGGACCCTTAGAAATAAGAGTTTTAATCTGAATTATTTATTTAATATAATAGATAATTAGATAATTAATTAAAATACACCAGGTAACTTACAGGTTGCAGATAAATATTAATTTTTTAATTTTAAATCAATATTAATTTCGGAAAAAACCACCCACACCCCTAAGATTTGCTAAAATAATTATATAGGTTCCTTTAGTTTCATAAATAGTCACATAGACCCTCTTAATTTCGTAAATGACTATTATACCTTTTGACTAAATCAATCTAAATAAATATAAATATAGTAATAGGATAAAAATAATAAATAAAAATCATATGATACAAATAAAGTGTTACAATAAATATAATTGATAAAATAAAATGTACAATAAAAATTTTGTTAATATTAAGTTATTATTAGTCTATCCTGACGAATGAACTAAAATATATTAATCCAAAAATTGATCTTAAGATTGATATTAATATAGACATAATTAAATAAGATATTGTTAATTTTATAAATTATTGTGAATGTTAGGTATAATTAATTAATTTTATTAGTATGTCAAGTAGATTTTAATATTAGTAAAAAGAATATGACAAACTAATAATAAAAGAATATGAAAAATAATAATGTTAAAAATAAAATTTTTAAAATTGAAAATATTTTATAAAATTTTATCTTATGTTATGTATTATATTTTTTTAATTTAAGAAGTTTTGTATGACCATTTAAATAAAATTTAGAGGCGTGAGTGGTCTTTTTCCTATTAATTTTGTAGCCTATTTGAAGTACTATATCATTTTATATCATACAACGCACTTAAGATGTTGATTTTATTAAGGTGTTATGTTATTAAAAATTAAACTTAGCATTTATAATGTACTACAACTTTAATGTAAAATGTAATAAAAAAATATAAAGACATTTTCGAGTAGTCAATTTTAGTTTTCTTTTACAAAATAGTATTATAAAAGACAACTGGTAAAATGTAATAAAAATGGTAAGGAAAAAAAGTTAGTAGATGTGATTCTCCTTATTAAAACATATGAAGTAATACACATACGCACACATATTCAGTAATTCTATTTATCCTTATTTATTGATAGGTGGGAAATTAAAATCGTATTTACCCTAATGTATTATGAATTGATATGTGAAATATAAATATTATTAAAAGTTAATTCGCAGACTGATGAAGTAAACCATCCTTTATGAACATTTGATACATTAATCTAAGGTCAAATGAGATATATCACATGATATTTTATATAGTAGTCCAATTTTCAACATTTGCATATGGTTTTATAAGCTAGTAAACCAATAAAATATACCATGAGAAATCAAAGGCTATTCCATGGCCATGTATTAGAATAAAATAATCTAACAGTACATACTATATCTGATCGATAGATTTTGAAATTAGTTTGATTACATGATAATCGAGTTATCTTATAATATTAAGGATATGATTTAAGTAATATTTTAGCAATTTTGAGTTTCACATTGAATTTTCAAATTAATTAAATGTTGAAACCCTTTCATGTTTGGCCTGAAATTACAACTTGATAAAATTACAAAAAACCAATAATGAATGGCGTAGGATACATAGTAAAATAAACTTTAAAATGTATTTAAACGTTCGTATGAATTTTGTGGAATTAAATAAAATATGTTGTTCAAGTGAAATTGTGAGAATATTTAAAATTATAGGGGTGGTCACTGAAATTTCTCGAAATTGAGCCAACCCCATGATACAGACGGTTTTGTTTTGACAAATACGATTTGTTAGCCACTTTGACTGTTGGTAGAATAAGTTCCTATCGGCAAAACACAATTCAAACTCATCTTGGCAAAGAATAAACAGTATCTCATCAAGGATCAAATCTAAGCGGAGTTTTTGTTCAATCAATCGCACTAAATTCGAGTAGAGTTCTTAGTCAATTAATCAAGTTGTTTCGTTTTGAAAAAAATTTATATTCAAGGTAAATCTGGGAGCTGTCATTACAAAAAGCGATGGATATTGATGAACAAGATTAGTACTAATATGTTCTTTGTAATTTGATATTTAGAATTTTTATGATTATTTTGTTGTTGTGCAGAGAAATGGTTATGACGAGATTTTGGCTATGTAACCATGTAATGACCAATGCTTTAAAATCAAACACTTGTTCGATTATTTGTCCAAACCAAAAAAAAAAAAAAAAAGGCACGCAGAAACATAAGAGAACTGAGAATATGATGTCTTCCAGTCGTGCTTCTTGGAGAAAGAGGCTGAAAAAAAGAACTAATACATCATTTAAGTTGGTTGTTTCGATGCTTCTGAGCAGTTTGTATTGTTTAAATCATATCTTAATGTAGAAAAATTGAAATTGAACATTGTAAAATTATTTGAACTTCTAACAAATAGAGCTTTCTAGGGGGACATAGGTTCTAATTTTTTTCCTGAGGAATTGATATCATTTAATTCAGAAACTTCTGGTCTTGTGTAGTTTGAAGACTGCTGTCACCTTTGTGCACTAAATCCTGAATATCTCTAAGATAAGAAGTCCGAATTTGATTCTGTAAATTTCTTCCACAACTAGATACATTTATCTATCCAAACATATATATTATGTAATGTCATATGTTCTAGATCAATACAGTTAAATCATGGAAGTTGGCTGATAATCAGAGGCTTGGTTGCTTCAGTGATTCTGAGCAGTCAGCATTCTTTAAGCCATATCTTCATGTAGAAAACTTCAAATAGAAAACCGTAAAATTATTTGAACTCCTGAAAAATAAATCTTTCTATAGATATATATTTTCTAATTTTATGCCGTTTTAATTGATATCAGTTAATTTAGAAACTTCTGGCCCTGTGTAGTTTGAAGACAGCTGTGACCTTTGTGCACTAAATCCTGAAGAGAAGTCCGAATTTGATTCTGTAAATTTCTTCCATAACTAGATACATTTACCTATCCAAACATATATATTATGTAATGTCATATATTCTAGATCAATACAGTTAAATCATGGAAGTTGGCTGATAATCAGAGGCTTGGTTGCTTCAGTGATTCTGAGCAATCAGCATTCTTTAAGCCATATCTTCATGTAGAAAACTTCAAATAGAAAACCGTAAAATTATTTGAACTCCTGAAAAGTAAATCTTTCTATAGAAATATAGTTTGTAATTTTATTCCGGTTTAATTGATATCAGTTAATTTAGAAACTTCTGGTCCTGTGTAGTTTGAAGACAGCTGTGACCTTTGTGCACTAAATCCTGAATATTGATAACAGTTAAGTGAAAACTTCTGGCCTTGTGTCATTTGAGGATAGCTGTGAGATTTGTTTATTGAATCCTAAGTATCTTTAAGAAAAGAAGTTGAAATTGAATAATGTAAAATTTCTCTATAACTAGACATATTTGTTTATCCAACCCTATATAGTATGCAATATTATATATTTTAGATTAGTACAGTTTAATCATGCAAATTTTCTAATAACAAAATGTTCAATATTGTTTTTGCAGTTATCAACCAAAATTCAAAAGAAGCAGAGTTTGACATTCCTTCATCATATGAATTTTTGGTCAATCAATCTGACTAAATTTGAGTAGAGTTTTTTGTCAATCAATCAAGTTTTTCGGTTTTCAAAAAATTTATGTTCAATGTAAATCTGAGAGCTATCATTACAATAAAGCGATGAATATTGATCAACAAGGTTAGTACTGTATATATTCTTTGTAATTTGATATTTAGAACTGTTATGATTATTTTGTTGTTGAGTAAAGAGATGATTATGGGGAGATTTCAGCTATGTAACCATGTAATGACCAATGCTTTAAAATCAAACACTTGTTCGATAATTTGTCAAAACAAAAAAAAATTAAAAAAAAACATGTAGAAATATAAGAAATATGAGCATGTAATGTCTGGCCGTCGTGTTTCTAGGGAAAAGAGGCTGAAACAAAGAACTAATGCGTTTTTTAAGTTGGTTGCTTCAGTGAATTAAGTTCATTAATTTCATATTTGTGCCCTATATTTATGCTTCCAAATGGATAATTTTCTTGAGAATTTTCAACATACTCAGTTATTTCTTGTCTAGTATTATTCTAACAACTAAGAAGAATAAGAAAATCTTTTAAATAAGATAAATGAATTTGTCAAAATCAATCTATCATCAAACAAATACATATCTACTTGCCTAGTTGCCTTGCAAATTAATTAATCCTGCATGCTTTTTAGCACTATAATAGCGTAATCACATAATCTACCACCAAATATACTATTTATGATTAGAGTTAATATCAATTAACAACAAGGTTATTATGATCACTCTTTGGTGACAATAAAACACCAAAAATGCAGGTGTCATTATATATCTAAATATAGACTATATATATAACAATAAGCTAATAGTAAACTCTTTCCTAAATTAAAAAAGCTAGAAAGTTAAATGATTAAAGGAATTCGCAGCTGGCATAAATATGGAACTCTAAGTTTATCTATACATCATGAAACTTGAAAAAATCCAAACTAAAGCAAAATTGCAACATGGCCGACCAACTAACTTTTCATTACCAAAAGATATATGAAAGAAAACAGCACATGACATTAAAGATTCTGTATCTTACTCCCATTGCACCTTGCCTCATGGTTCTCTCCCCTTTTACTTTTTCTCTATGGCTGGCAATCTGTGAGCCGCACAAGCCTCTAAGCCGCCTGTAAAGGCACGTTATAGAATGATTGTAAGCAGCGTAGGACAGACCTTAAACCATGGCTGCAAATACTCAAGGCAATAAATTGGTAATACAATAAAAATAGAGCTGTTACGTGATTAACAAATTCTAATTTGAAAATACTATTAAAACTATAAAATGGATTCAAGAATAACTTACCGAAATATTTATTAAGAGAAATTTATTGAATCTCTTTCATCTAATCATTAGGAGACAAAGATAATCTTAAAGAATCCAATTATAAAAATATGAACGTGAGAGATAAAGAGAGATTGTATTTTACTGTATCTCCATTTCTTTTTTATTTTAAATTTAAAATTACCTATTTTATAGGTTTGTTAACCGGTTAACACAATTTTCAAATAATTAAAAATTTTCATTAATAAAAATAATATGTACCGTTGATTAGATCTAACGGTCTATATTTCTTACACTATTGATACCGTAAAAAAAATTACGGCATCATAGAGGGACCCTTATTGTTGTTGTTGTTGTTGTTGTTATACAGTAACTCTACTTTTATTGTCTTGGTATCACCCCATTGTTCAAATTTCCGAAAAATATATAGAAAAAAGTGTTGCTTGCTTTTACAAGGGGTAGTTTTTTTTTTTTTTGAAGGAAATATGAATTTCATTTAAATAGACAAAACATTAAATAACTAGAGAGGTGGAACATATCTCCACTCATCCAGACCTGACATAGAACCCCCCACCCTAGTAACAATATAGACAACGGTGTTCGCAGATCGACATAAACATAAACAATGGTGTTTTTATGTTGAGGAACTTTGAAGTTAAAGAATATCAATAAATAAATGAAATTAAATAACTCAATTTACATAAACATGACCAGATTTCACCTACTATTTATTTTATTTCTGAACATTTTGCATCCCCCCTCCCCCCCAACCACAAGTCCCAAATAAATTTTGGTATTTGTGCAGACTCTATTATTAAAATATATATTCTGTCATAATGCCGTTAAGTATATATACTAATATCAATGTGACCAATTTGTCATAATGGCATTGATATACTAGTATCATGTGACCAAGTTGCATATTGTTTACTTTCTCTGCCTGTAGGGCCAAATTTTAGGGTAAAGTTCTTGTTACGGATAGGGCTATGTGTAATCTACTTTTTTACTTTTATTTTTAAAATTTTTTTAGATCTCAGTGGAATTAAAAAATAAAAAAAAATAGAGTAGTGGATGTAATGAACAAATGATCCACTTACTTTCCATTATTATTATTTATTTCAATTAGCTTTCTAATCGACAATATGCAAGTATGCAAAACCAGCAGAATCACCCATGAATTCGTTGACTCTGCCTCGTGAAATGCAACATAACTCGTATGTCGCAATGCTTATTCAATTAACTAAAGGCAATCCCTATCTTACATGTAATATAAGGAAATATTTCCTTATACAAAGAAAAATATTTCTACTCCTATTTCTTTCTGGTAAAGATATACATGTAAGATAGGGGGATCTTTAACTAAATGCAGATCTCTTACTAACTTTAAAAGTTGATAGTGTAAGAGAAATTTGAGTTTTAAATAATAATTTCAATAAAAATAATAAAATTATTAAAAAAATTTAATCAAACGAGTATGAGATTAATTCAACATAATTTTTAAGACACAATAACAAGTGTTTATTAAATTTTTTTAATGCTACAACTTTAAAATATAAGTACTAAATATCAATATCAAACACAGCCTCCACCTTTATAGCCTGTTTGAGAGTGTAGTGGGATAGCTGGGCTGTCAAAATCTAGCTACTATAGTATTTGATAACACTTGTAGTTGGGTTTTGTCAGTTTAATAATTTTTTTTCCCAATTTTTACTCCACAATTGTAATTTTTACTCCACAGCAGCTGTAACTTAAAAGTTACAGTATTTTACTCCCAAACACACCCTTAATCCACCCGGCAGAGGCAATGAGTTGGCACCTGAATATAACTATATAAGGGAGCTCACTATTTAAAGCCCAATAACTTTACACGGCTCAATTCCAAGTCTAATAATAGAGTCGTGAAGTTTAGTTCACAAAATGGGGAGGGTGGATATGGTCTTTATGCACGACTGCCACTGGTTACAAGGCAAGTTTAGTTGGCTTGGGCTTCTTTAATTGAATTGTTTGTGCTTATTTGTTCGAAGAATTAGTGGGAATAAGCACAAACAATTCAATCAAATTTACTCTCCTATCTTTTTTTTTTAAGTCCTAAAATTTCCTTTTTAAATAAAATTTAATTAGTGTAAATTTGATTGACAATAACAAAGCATACATAGAGAATTCCAGTTTGACTTTGCCATAACATATTGATTTTCCCAGCACATAACATATTATTAGAATGTAAAAAAATGCAACACCAGATTGAAATCAATTGTGCAAGTTTGTTGAAAATTAAGGGTGATCTTGGTATTTAAGTTTGTTGCAAGTTTATCAAATGTGAAATCTTATGGATTTATGTCGAATACTCGAATTGGTAGGTCCATGTGTCCATGTATCAATCAAATTAATTTGGTTTGTCTAATAAGCTCAGTTTAATTCAAGTCATTCATCGGGTTTAAAGGGGTACTGAGGTTATTTGCGAGGTTTAAATAGCAACTAGGGTTCAAAAATGAAAAAATTAAAAACCGACATATTCAATCCACAAGCCCAAGATCAGGGCTAGCCCACTAGGGCTCCCGATAAATTCTTCTCCTCACGGTTTCGTGCTGGGGTTTAGGAGCCGGGTAGCAGAAGCACATCGCCTGAATTCTTATTTAATAAACTCGACCGGCGACCAAAGAAACTCGAGTAGTCCACAATGGCCGACGAAGACTACAATGATTTGGACATGGGGTTAGCTTTCTCTTGTTCTTTTTCTTTCTCTCTCTATATATATTTTTCTCTTGTTTGCTTAGGCTCCCACGACTTATGGTTTCGAGTTCTTCAATTTTTCTTTTTTCATCTGTTATCTAACGAAATAACTGAAATTTTACATATTTGAAGTTTTGGGTTTCGTTTCAGGACAGAAATTTTTTATTTTTATTCTATTAACACTTATTTTTAAGTTTGCAATTTGGTATTAGGGTTTTATAGCGCTAGGCCATGCTTTTGTGAATAATTTATGATTTATAGTCTTTTAAGGGATACGGTATTTCGATGTTGCAATCATATGATTATGCTTTTGTGTTTGTCAATGATGTAATTTGCATTATTTTATAATTTGCAGATACGAGGATGAGCCGCCAGAGCCTGAAATTGAAGTATGATTTCCTCACTTTGATTTTCTGCGTACTGAAAACATGTAATGAAACTCTTTTTTCCTTTGTTTTTACAAATTTAACTATCATTTGGTTGGAATGGCTGGACAGGAAGGTGCAGAGGAGGATGCAGAAAACATCAACAATGATGACATCAATGGAGAGCCTATTGAGACCGAGGAAAAGGAGGAGCAGGAGCAGAAAGAAGCAGCTCGGAAAACTTCCAAGTACATGACTAAATACGAGCGTGCCAGAATATTGGGTACCCGAGCTCTGCAAATCAGGTTTTTCTTCTATCATAAAACTGTGTGTCCTGTGTTGGGTTTTTTCGGGCTAGGATTATGTGATAATAAATTTTCTTTTTTGGCTGATCAGTATGAATGCTCCTGTGATGGTTGAGTTGGAGGGGGAGACCGACCCACTTGAGGTATGACTCTTCACATTCCTTGTCGGATGGTATATCTTTTTCCCTTCCTGGTTGTGTGTGTCTGCAGACCTTGTTTTTATAGTCAGGATACTAGTCATACCCACTCAATACATGGATCAAATGATCAACCTTGTTTTTGTTGCGGCCATGTGCATTTCATACACGTGTAAATTAAAATTGGACTGACAAATGTATACGATATTTATGTACCAGAAAAAAGCTTTGACTGCCAGTATTTTGGTCCTTTTGGTTTTTTCATAAATTTTGGATTCCTCTTCATAAATACTTGTTGTTGCAAATCCTAATTGGTCTGTCTATTTCTATTGCCATGATGAATGCCTTTTGGAGTTTCTTGCATATTCAGACCAAAAGTAGACTGGTAATCATGGGAATAAAAATAGTTTCCCTGTAGCATAGCTCAGACAAAAGAAAATTGTGGCCGAGAGAAGCTACGACAAAACAGGAGCAACTTTGCTATTCTGGCTGCCATTTTTGTTGTTTAGGCTATATGTGCTTTTTAACCAATATTTTAGATGTAAAAGCATACCTTTCAGTAAAATTGTCATGATTTTGGTCTTCTATGTCATTGATGCTAGTTTGCAAGTCGATTACATGAAGAGCTAAGCACATGATTTATTGTTCTACTATTATCATAATCTGTCTTTCATGCTATACTATTTTTCTGATATTGCATATGCCATTGTCTAGATTGCTATGAAGGAGCTACGCGAGCGGAAAATTCCCTTCACAATCCGTCGCTACCTCCCTGATGGAAGGTGAGATTCTTAAGTTGAAAGGAACTTTTTTTTTTTTTTTGGTTGGGGGGGGGGGGAGGGGTTTGTGTGTGTGTGTGTCTCTCTCTGACACTCTGTTTGATTTTGAGTGATCTATATCAATTATTCTTTACAACATAACATGTTTTCTACTGGATGTTGTGTGATTTTCCAGTTATGAAGATTGGGGAGTCGATGAATTGATTGTTGAAGATTCGTGGAAGAGACAAGTGGGTGGTGATTAATCGGTTATGGTCTTGGGATAAATCTTTTTTTTAAAGAATGCGTCTATGGTAATTAATGGTCAAATGTGACATTTGTTGACCCATCACCATGAGCTGAACAGTCGAAACTTAGATATGTATTAGTACTTGATTTTTGGATGCCTTCGATTGTAAACAAAATGAATGTGCGTGGATGGTTAAGCAGGGATATTGTTTGTTCTTTTCCCTTGTACTCTGTTTATAATTAACAAGTGAAACAATGAAATGCGTCGAGAATAAGTCAATGAAAATTTTCTTCAATCAGCCAATATGCGGGGCTAAATTTTAAAAGTTGTGTCACTGAATAAATTCCTTCAGAATTCAGAAGTGTAATTTAGTCATTCCCTGTTCCCCTTTCAGTTCCAATTTGCAAATTTTGTTCACCGACGCAACTCTGATCAGGTAGAATTGATTCTCCTGGATCACCACTGCAATAACTACTTCCGCATGATAGTGAGATTATTTTCTTCAAAATAATTTAAAGAAAAGCTTCAGGTCTGATTTTGTGTAGGAAAAAATGTTCTGCTGAAATCAGCCATAACTTCGAGAATATTATGTTATAAATGAAAATATAAATCTGCCCAGTCGTTCTCGAACATAATAAATTGTTACACACGGGGATAATAAATTTGTGCCCCCGTTACTGCTAAGTGTGAGGACAAGACAAGGAATCGAAATCATCATTGCCCGATTCTTGAAATAGACTTGGGTTTCTGGGTTTTATTTGCAGAGGCCAGCAGCCATGGCGAGAAGTAATTATAATCCTAAACCTTTTGGATTTGATGATTTTCAAAATACGTATTATGAAAGATTATTTGGTGCTGCTGATAATATAACACTGAGCTTCTACAACAACCGTGTACCTAAAGCTTCTCTTCATAGTGTGTTCTTTTTTTTTTTTTTGTTTTAAGCACTTACCGTGTACTTAAAGCTTCTCTTCATAGTATTTTTTTTGCACTTACTTATACTCAAATTTTGAAAGCACCGGTGGTTTCTTTTTTTTTTTCCTTATAATTTTCCTATTGTTTTTTCGAATTTTGTCCATTTCATTGCATAGGGTAATGAGGCCTAATTGGTCGTATTCACATTGTGCGACGATATTCAGGATCATTCGGAGAATATGGTCGGTATGACGATGAAGCTATTGCTAGAGTGCTGCAGGCGCAAGAGATGAACGACGGCTTCCGAGATATTTCTATTAATGGTAAGCCCTCCTGTAAGATGCAACAACCACTCGAGCAAAATTTGTGCACAGAAGTCATTTATAGGGTTAGGGGTGGCAAAAATTTCTTGCTATGCTTAGAAACAACAAACGTGAGGGAGGGCTGTAACATAAGAGCAATGAATTATAGGGGGTTGCATTGAAAATTTTCATATAATGGAGAGTTGAGACCCTTACATTTCTCTGCAATGGCAGACGATAATGATGAAGCTATAGCTAGAGCCCTGCAGGAGATGGAGGATGGTGGTACTGAGAATATGTTCATTAAAGAAACCAATGGAATTTCAACTGGTAAACGTTATTCATCATACCCTACATGCAAATAGTATCACTTGCGGCAGCGATTGGCCGATTGCTTGCTATTGCTGTGAATATTTTCTCATTTAATTTTCCAAAATGTCATTAGTTAAGAGTATTTTAATACAATATTGACTTCAATTTATTAGCCTATCCATGTCTGTTTAAAGACTATAAATGAATAATAAGTATAAAAAAAAGGAAGAAGAAAAATTGCTTCTTTGTTCATGATGGTATATTGAATCAATCTTTATGTTGATTTGCAGATGCTGTGGGAACTAGCAGTACTCCCAGAGTAGCACTTGTTACTCCTGTTGCGGTGGAAGATTATTTACATTCTAATTTTTGTTTTTTATATTATTTATTTTATGGTATTTATTTAACAAGAATCCGATCCTTCAATCTATACAGCCTATGTATCAAGATGAATTTTATCCAGATAATATGGATTATGAGGTAATTTTCTGATGGAGACTCCCTCTCAGTCAATACATTATAAAATTTGAATTTAACACATCAAAATTTTAAATTAAAGTGCTAATGTCTGCTCTAGAGAATACTTAGTTGCTCTTTTTTTTTTTTTTTTTGGGTCAGGAAATCACTCGTCTAGAAGAAACCATTGGCAATGTAAGCAGAGGACTATCAGAAAGGAAAATCTCCAGGCTACCATCTCACAAGTTTAATAAGTCATCATCAAAAAGATGTGGCAGCTCTGCAGATGAAAATAACGAGTAATGTTCATATAATAAACACACACACACACACACACATTACATATACTCTGCAGATGAAAATAACGAGTAATGTTCATATAATAAACACACACACACACACACACACCTTACATATACTTGCTAAAAATGTGTATCTTCAAAGAGTAATGATACAGCCACAAACTCTTGTACAAACTTATTTTGTACAAACTGATGTAGCATGATAAGATTGGTTGAATTAAATATTACTTGTCCCACATGAGTTGTTTTTATTAATTTATATTTTCATTCAACCAATCTTATCATGCCACATCAGTTTGTACAAAATAAGTCTGTACAAGAGTTTGTGGCTATATCATTACTCATCTTCAAATACTTTTGATTACAATGTCTGCAAGATGAATGTTTGTTTCCTTGTCTACAATTAGGTGTGCGATTTGTAAACTGGAATATGAAAGAGGCGATAGGTTGATCACTTTGCCCTGTGGCCACAAATATCACGATGAATGCATTAAAACGTGGCTAAGAGATAATAAGGTATGTTATATATATTCTTTCTTTGGTGCAGGCGTCATCAATTTTTTTTTTAATGCGGATAAATTTTTAAAGGTGGAGTTTAAGAGAGTTAATTTTTAACTTACTTAAACCACACAACTATATATAATTAATTTTTAACTTCTTGTGATTAAATAAATATAGCCAAATATAAAAATAAAACATGATTGGCTGTGTGCGTAAAGTGGACAGTATTAGAGCATGCTGTTACAGTATTAGCCCAATGTTAGTTTTCTAGCTTCAATGTGCATATTATGACTTTGAATTTTTTTTTTTTTTCCTTCCCCTTTCCTTCTCAGAATTGCTGTATATGCAGAGAGGAGGTGGTTGTTTAGCTTGAACGTGAGAGAAAAAAATATTATAATTAATAAAAAAGCAGAAGGCATCCTCTCTGGTTTCTTTTTTGATGGCTGAGATATGCATCTCAAATTACGGATTTATTCATGTAACAGCCAACCACAAATATTATCGTGCAAAGCAACATAAAAGTATTAAGAGTAAGCAATTATGGTCAGATTCACGCTTTTCACTAGTATTAGAAAAAATTCCAAGGGTGTAGTCCAAATGCATTTAACTGGCTTTAATTATGAATCGAAATGGGAGCAAATTCCTCTTTCTAATAATTATCCTCATTGACTTGGAATCATCTCTGCATGTCTTCATGTGATCAGTTTTTCTAAACCTACTCAACTCTTTCAACTACTAAATTGGATTATGGCTGCGTAAGTAGTGGTTTAATCATACGTCGTCATCTGTGGGAGGCCATTCGGAGTGAAAATTACCCAAATGAAGAAATAATCTCTACAAAAACTATTTTATAAAACAAAAGACTCACGTAATTAGCAGAAGGATTAAGGATAGAAAAGAGAGATCGTGTTTTTCGATTATAGGGCACGTACGTGATCCACTTAAACACACTAGATTAATCTTTTCTATAGCTTATTTTTCATGAACTGAACAAATGATCGACTTGAGCGCTCAAGTACCTTTTATAAGGAAACATCCCACCTATCCAAGATCAAAAAAAGTAGAAAGAGGTTTAAGGAGGTACAATTCGGATATATGATGAATGATTAGTCTCCTCTTCGAGCCGGTTACAAGATTTAAAATAACATTCGTAATGAACATAATTAGTCTTGTTTGAAAAAGCACGTGCTAATTCAATTCCGAGCGATTCATGTTTTAGGAAGATCTAGAATTAGATAACGATTTACCAAACTATTATTGGCTGGTTTTTTCAATTGACAAGTTTTATTTTTTTCAAACTCAAAACAACGACTCGAGAGTGATTATTACTCTTTCCAAAAGATTTATTCTTGTGTTCGAGAATCCATCGACGATGGTGCAGATTGAAGTTTGAAAATGAAAGAATGGAATCATATTCTAGACTTCGGCCATGCACTAACATTTTTTAATAAGAAGAATAGATCAAAACAATCGACATCCAAACAGTAAACAAACCCCTAAGTTTCATTTTCGTAATATGATCAAGAAATTGATCGATTGAAAATTGAAATAAATTAATTGAGGATAAACAGAACACGTGAGAGTTTACGTATGAGAATTTTGCTCCAATATATATCATGTTAGTTTGAATTGTTTGGTCTAATAGATTAAACCTACAAGTAAAGGTTCATTGATTGATTGGGTTGAATGGTAACTTCTTATTAGTCTGGGAAAGAGCCTCCTCTCAAAGATTACTGTATAAATGTTGTGGAAAATCCTTTACCGATACCAGACAATCACGGTAGCTAAGACCATGCCCAATCGTAAAATCCAGCATCGATAAAAGTAGACTTGGGACTTCTGAGATAGTCCAATACTAATAGCAAAAATGTTAAAATCGAGTGATTAAATAAGAAAATGCTATAATGCAAAACCCCAATTTTAGGGAAATTAAAAATTCTAATTATATTGTGATTTACAAACATGCATATTATATTAATCTACTAATATTTATGAATGAATGTGATGTAGAGTGTTGTGTGTTGCGAGTAGAGTACCTTACAAAGGTTATAACTTGAGATACAAGCGTTTATTTTCAACGTATAATATACAGTTTTGAAGTTTATGACAAGACGAACAAAATTCATAACTGTCTAAGCCGTTCTCCCTCTTGATTGAGCTGAAATTCTGGACATTTTCTAGTTTTAAGTTTTTTTTTTCTATTTTTCTTGATTCTTCTAAGATTTTTATCTTTTTTTTTATAACTCAGATTTGAGTGCCGTTTGTTTTTCTTTTTTTATTTTGACTAGGAGAATTTAATTATTATATTATATTTATGATTTGTTTATTTTGATAAATTCGCAATATCTAGACTTGTTATAAAAAAAAGTCTCAAAATTCTAATTTAATTTATTCAGAATTTTAATAAATTTTATTATTATTATTATTTAAAAACTAATTTCTTCAATCAAACAAACTCAATAGCGTTTCTATTTTGGCAGAATATAGATATACAATTCTACCCGGTAGGCTCCCAATAAAAAGACTCAGCCCCACGTCGTGGACATTGTATTTGATGACAAGTGTCAGTAGATGGCAGTACCTCATTATTTCAGGCAATGCGTGGTTCGTACTTGTGGTGACTGAGCCCCACGCCTGAAGATTTTTGCTAATCATGATTCGTGTGAATTGCTTGGCAAAATTATTTGCTTCAATTGAGCGAACTTGCTAATTAATTATTTATTGATATCAGTTTTTTTTTTTTTTTTGTTTCTTTATAATTTGTGTATCCCCGTTGGTGGGTTTGAGGAAATAATATATATGTAATTACAATAAACTGTGTTTGGCAGTGCAGGAGGAGGTACCAAAACGAAATTATTAATTTCGTGTGTTCTAAAAACTAAATATTAACTTAAATAATTAATTAAGTAGATAGTTGCTAAGAAAAATGTTTTCAATTTAGAGGTGGACAAATCCAATCCAACCCAATCTAATTTTGATGGATTGAGTAGATCATTGTGGATTAATTGAGTCAATTTTTTAAACCAAATTAATAAATGAGTTGAGTTAATTGTAATGATTCCGTCTAACCCACGTAAATAATAATAATAATAGTAGTAGTAGTAGTAGTAGAATGTTAATCATCTATCGTAAAATTTTAAAGATCTGAATAGCTAATTTAATTTTTAACTCTTTTTAATTTTTTATTTTTATAGAAGAGAATTTCAAGACCAAAATCACTCTCTCATATAAGTAAATTTATTGTCTTATAAAGTTAATTTGAAAGTAAATTGGTCTCAATTTCTCTCTTTTTTTTTAGTAAACACTTAACGGTACATAATTATTTATTACTTTCATTTTTTTATTGGATATGATGTTAGCTAATTATTTAAAAGGTCTGAATTTGGAATTCAAAAAAGAGTAGCAGAAAGCTGAGAATAAAGTCTAGAAGTTCATTGACGAGATTTTCTTAATTTTAAGATAGTTGGTTTTTTATCTTTCTTTATCAAACACTAGACAACGAATGGCATTTTTATGTTATAGTAAATTTATGTTTGATTTTAATTAGTTTCATATTTTTTAATTTTAATTTAACTTTCAACTCGATCAATCCAACTCTACCCGTCCCAACCCAATGATTTAAGAATTAAGTTAAATTGTATTAAATATGTTTATTTAATTAGGTTATATTGATTTTATTCAACTCATTTAATAGCGTGTTGGATTTGATTTTTACAAACTCTATCCAACTGCTCACTCCCTAGTTTTCATTATCTTCCCAATACCTCTCTTTAATTTGAGGGAAAAAAAAAATTGTTGATAAGATTTGATTAAACCATTCGGCGTATGTTTGGACGGCTCATCTTTTTCCTGATTTATTGAATTGAAAAATGAGAAAATACATCTCATAATGAAAAAAAAAAAAAAAATTTGTCCCGTGTGTATTAAGGTTCTTAGCCTGCTGCCACTAATTCAGTTAGTAAATTTCATTCGAACTCAATCAACATCAATATTGTCGATTTGTAATCCCAATATTTGACTTAAATTAATATTCTACATATAACGCATTTCATGAAGTAATAAAAGATGGATTTGGTTGTGATTTTGTCTGTGAGTGAAATTATAGAAGATGATCAAAATTCAATCGATTGTGCGATTGAATGATATATATATAAATTTAATTTAATATTGGGAAAATGACAATTCAAAAACAGAAAATTACGATACTGCCTTCCCATTCGGGTCTCTGCAATTAACGAATTGCGAGTTGCTTCTTTCGTAAATCTTAGAAACAAAACCTGTCAGCAGTATGTTTGGTGGAGTGAACATCTAATGCAGGATCCCACATTTTAACTAAAGCACCGGATCTCACTTTTTATTTTTTATTTTTATTTTAAAATCAACACATGGCGGGGCCGGCCACTACATATAGATTTTATGAGCCATTAGATTTAAATTAATCCAATAACTCTAATTGGGATCCTGCACTAAATAAGTAATACGATAAGTGATTCAAACAAAATCACTTAAAAAAATTGGACCCATGTGTCCCATATATTACGATAAGTATTGGGCGAGACTGTTCTTTTGAATAAAGACATACATTGATTGGTTGTTAAATAAATAAATAAATAAGAAACCAAATCGTCCAACCCACGTTAATCACATGATCGATCTGAGAACAGACTCATGCAAGCCGAAATCAAGACAATAAAAAAAGTGTACATGTCAACAACGTGCAAAGTGATTTTAAATTTTGGAAAAAGAAAGGTTGCTTTTGATTTTTTGTGGTGAAAATCAAACCTCATTAGGTAGCATCGGGGTCGTCAATCTGTATATTGGTCAAAATTGTCGAAATATTAAATATCTGCGCTCAATGAATGCCGGATCAACGTCAAAATATTTATATTTAAAAAAATTAATCTCTAATAAGTTAGTAGTACACATGTGACTTGGACCTCTGGTTATTATTATTTTTTTAATTATGTGAACTTATCATGATTTTTATGCAATTAATCTCCTCATACCACATCAATTAATTTGTACACGCTTATTTGGATAAAAATAATTGACTCTATTATTGCTCTCTTGAAAAAAATGATAAAAGCTTGTTTATTCCATATATTATGAGGTTAATGTCTATTTAGTCTCTATATTTTTAAAAACACCTCAAGACATGCTTGTTGCTTTTTTTTTTTAATACTGTTTATACAGGACTGTAGGTATTACAATTAATATATACACACAGATTCTACAATTGGGACCTTCATCGTGGCATGTACTCCTCTGAAGCGCTGCCCAAATTCTTCAAACCCTCTCAAATATTCGAGGGCTGTCCACTCTACTCACATTTCGTGAGGAATAAACTGGCTCCACTCAATTATGTGATAATTGAGGAAGGATTGTAAATAAGCCCCATAAATGCTTTTATGGAGGCTCGAACCCTTGCACTCATTATTCTAAGTGCAAGGGCTCTCCCACTGGACCAAAGGCTCATTGGTAAGACATGCCTGTTGCTAAATATTGACACTCATGCCATTATTTTTTATTTTTTTTAACTTACTTTTACAATATTACACTCTTACAATAATGTTTCTTTTTTAGATATTAATAAAAAAATAGATTATCAAATTATCCTAAAAAAAAAAGATATATATATTAATTTTTGTGGAAGCTCACGTATGTTTAAAAAATTAATATTATAAAAAATTACATTATCAATTTTTTTTAGAAAAATTAATATTTTAACTCAAGAGAGTGTTCCACAAAAATTAATATATTTTTTATTTTATTTTATTTTTTGGTGTTAAACTGGTAATTTATTTTTTTCTTTTTAATAATGTCTAAAAAATAATTATAATAGGATAATATTGTAAAAATAAGTTAAAAGGAACAAAAGATAATGGCAAGAGTGTCAATAATTTAATGATATGAATGATTTGATTTATTTTAAAAAATATAGGGAGTAAACGGACAATAACTTCAAAATATTAACTTACTCTTGTAGAAGCTACTCATTTTGTATTAGCCTGTAATAATGTGTTTGTATTCTGTGTTATATCCAGCAAACTGTGGGTGTGGAAAACATAACACCCACACAATATATATTCCAAAATCCATGCACGCTCATACACACGTCCCTTTACAAACTTCTTTATTTATTTTTATTTCCCTAGTTGGCTCTCTCTCTCTCTCTCTCTCTCAACAGTATTATAATTAATACACACTTTATTTAAATTCCAAAAGTCCATTACCCAATACCCATTAGCTCTCCTTACCTTACACATGAAGAGAATGCTGATTCCTCCTTCAACATTCTCTCCTCCCATTTCCAATCTCAATTCTCTCCTCCTCCTCTACTTATAAATCCTACTACTATTGTTTCTTCATTTGGTTAGGGTTTTATAACAAGCTTCTTGTTGTTGTTGTTTTTTTTTTTTTTTTTAACATCGTTTACTTGTTTATGGGGGCTGGTATCTCAGCTGGTTTTGCTACAGAAACTCTATTATCATCTTCATCATCAAGCTTAAATGATGTGCCTGAAAGTTGTGTGTCATCCATTTTTATGCACCTTGATCCGCCGGAGATTTGCAAACTGGCTCTATTGAACAAGACTTTTCGCGGCGCATCTTCGGCTGATTTTTTGTGGGAAACAAAGTTGCCATCAAACTATAAGTACCTTGTCAAGAAAGTTCTTAATGAGAGTCCTCAGAAGCTCACCAAGAAAGAGATTTATGCAAGATTGTCTCAACCTAATCGCTTCGACAACGCCACCAAGGTATTTTTATCTTTTTCTTCCCTAGAAGATCATTAGAGTAGCGATCGAGCAAATTGAATCGTCGATCAATAATATGTATGCGTTCTATTTTTTAATCCAGGAGATTTGGTTGGACAAGAGAAGTGGTAAAGTTTGTATGTCCATTTCGGCTAAGTCAATGAAAATAACAGGGATTGATGATCGGAGATATTGGAATCAAATTGCAACTGAGGAATCTAGGTAAGAGAATTTTATTTTCGCAATTGGATAGCCTTTATTATTAATGGTTGCCAAATGAAGAAAGGGGCCATTTTATTTATTGGAGGAATATATTTTTTTTTCTTTTTTTTTTTGGTTGAAAATTATTGAAGGAAGAATTAAAAAATCTAGGAAGAGATATTTATATTGGAATTATGGTCTTTTGATATCTTCCACACAATTAATTCTGGGGCAACCATTGAATTTTGGCCTCTTTAATTTACAATCACCAATGTTTCCTTATGAATATATGTGTTTGGAAAAGCATATGGGTATAATTTATTATTATTATTATTATTATTGATCCATCAATATTCTCCCATTCTAATTATTTACAATTTATAGAACTAATTTATGATGAATTTTTTATAAATTTATCGTAATGATCATGGTTTATTCATGTCCATATAGATGAAAATCTAATGAAGATACACCAAACGTTACTTAACTGATCAATTAAAGGAGGTGGCTCAAAATATAAATAAATTAAAGGAGGTATATATAGATACCAAAAAAAACCATGAATTTAGTATGTTGAGTCGGACGTACTTTGAAAAAAAAAATTGATTGAATAATTTTCCAGACCAGAAAATTCTTTTTGCTAAAGCAACCGAAAGGCGAGGCACATTGATTTCCTTTTTAACAAGCTTTTACTGAATTGGGTGGCATGTCTAATAACGAACACGGAATCTTGTAATGGTTCAGATGATTGTCAACTTTTCTAGCTTAAGGCAATAGTTGCCGCAAGATTGAGGTTTTATTACTAATTTACTATCATTTTTTTTTTCAAAATTCTCTCATCAAACAGTTATTTTCTTTTGTTTTGAATAATATATGATATATATGTTCAGCAAGGAAGCTCTTTTGAAAAGGATCCATGAAGTGCCAAATTCCTGCCACTAGCTAGGTATAAAAATGAAGAAAGAACAAGTCAAGAATTAGATCGCTTAGGAGATAATATATGCTTAAAATGTTTTAATCCTTTAATTTATTTGATTACTTGCCTTCTCCATAAAGCATTCAATTTTTAAACCAATATTCTTGGTCGATGCCTTGTAGTTCTGCTAAATATCACGATCATCTACAATTAGTGAATTAGAATAATTTTTTTTTCAATCACATATTCAATTATTCTATCATGGAAAATTCCTAATGCCAATGTGCAAAAATTCCTTGCCACCATACATAGTTTATCTTTTTCTACAAGAATATTATCTCCAGGATCAAATCTAGGTGGTGCTTAATTCCTTTTAACTGAATCTGAAGGTCTGAATTTTACTAGGTCTGAAAAAAGTCTGAGTTCATATCATATATCTAAACAATTTGCTTACGAAAATATTATAATTAAAGCAGCCCTGAAATGCTTTTCGTTGAGCATCGATATTCTGATTTTGTAGATTCCATTCAGTGGCATATCTTCAACAAACATGGTGGTGCGAAGCAATAGGAGAATTAGAATTTGAGTTTCCACAAGGGACCTACAGCTTGTTCTTCAGGCTACAGCTAGGCAAAGCTTCAAAAAGATTCGGTAGAAGAATTTGCAACCTGGAACAGGTTCATGGGTGGGACGTTAAGCCAGTCAGGTTTCAGCTTTCAACATCAAACGGCCAGAAAGCAGTGTCCGAATGCTGTTTGTATGACCCTGGAAACTGGGTTCTTTATCATGTGGGCGATTTCGCTGTCGAGAATGATCAGACCTCCACCAAGATCAAGTTCTCAATGATGCAGATCGATTGTACACATACAAAAGGGGGTCTTTGCATAGATTCTGTGTTGATATATCCAAGTGAGTTTAAGGAGAGACTGAAGAAGCGAGTTCATACAATCTCGTAGACAGTCCTCCTCTGGTTTTGGCATTCGCATATTTTTAAAGCGTGAGAGTCTCCACGAAGAATGACCAATGTTGTACATAATATATGCATGTAGAATATGTGGGTTGGGTTTTTTTTCAGTGGTCCACAAAGATCTGCATTTGGAGCAAAATAATGCACGTTTGGCTCCCGGTTATGCTTTAATGATTTTGTTTGAGTTTTGTTAGTTAGATACCTGTTTATTAATAGCTTTTGTGTTCAGTTTCATATGCTAGTAGGGAAATAGAGTTGTTTGGGTGCGGTGTGACATATTATTTTTTTAGAAAGTGAAATAAAAAAATAACCACATGAAGCAGGTGGAGCAGTGTAGACTAAAAATTTATTGTTGGCGAAAGAGAGACTGGTAGAGAAAGATCAATAATGGAGCCTGGTGGGTCAGATTGTGTCTGCTATCATGGACCGCTGCCGCTTTAATTGGTCAGTTGTCACAGTTGGAATGATCCACGATGAGGATCTGATAGACCGTCGCTGTTGGTTTGTCAAATGAGGTTTTTGTTATATACATAAAAGGACAAGAATGAAAGAAAAATCCCACCTGCCGGTTGCCACCCTAGCATTCTTATCAATTGCGAAGGATGAGGATTTGAGAAGGGTCGGCCTCTTAACCCTACAACTCAATGATTAGCCTTCGTTTTAGACAAATACAGCCGCTTTGCTGACGACTCTCACTCCGTTTGAAATGGGATGAGTGCTGTAAAAAATGACATGTATCAAAAAATTCAACTCCAGCTCCCGACATCACAGATGACAGCAAGGGCACCGATACTTGGTACTTCCACATATATTCACGTCCCAAATCCAACAAAATAGCGATAGTTTTTAGAAACCTCCTATAGCATAAAACAGACGTGCATCTCAGTTATATTTATACAGTAACCACTCACAAAACTTGAAAACACTCGAGACATTATTAAGAAGAGCACATTATGACAGACTAGCATTCAAGGACAATGGGCAGATGCTACTGGAGTCGGCATCATATTAATATGAAACTGTTCTTACCTTTTCGTCCAAATAGATTACACTTGCCAAGATATGGAGACAGGAAAACGAGACGGAAAAAAAATTAAAAAAAGAAAATCACTAAATGCCTAATGAAAGAAGTACAAGAAGTTCACGACGTCTCTCAACAAATTCGACAATCAGAGAAAGCCAAAAAAGCAGCTATTTCCAAATATTCTGTACAAACTACGGAGACATAAAGCCCCAGCACTGTGCTGTGCCGAAGCCAAATAATGTTAGTCGTGCCTTCCAGTTGCAGCCATACCCCATCCCATTGTATCGTCAAGGTCATTGTTAAAAAACCCATTTTCTGTGAACTCATTGGCTATATCCTGATCTATATCATCCTGCAAATGGAGATTCTGCTGCAAATCTTGTGCTCTCTGATTAAATCCATTATTGCCAGCTGGAGCAGACGCCTCACTGTTAGTAGCAGCTTTGAAACTGTTGCTCCGGCTTGTTGTAGGGCCTGCCACCCCGCCTCCTGATACATTGGAGGTGGACGGAGCTGAAGCTGGAGGTGCACCTGCTGCCGGAGAGTTGCCTCCGAAACCTAACCCATTCCTTACCATCATTCCATTTGCCTGTCCAGAAAGGGACTGCTGTTGCACTCCTCCATTGTTATTAGACATTTCCTGCAGCAGTTGCTGGATCATCTGCTGCTGCATTGCCTGATTACCTTGAGAAGATTGTGGATGGCTCTGTTGGAGCAGGTTATTTCCACTCAGTGAGCGCTGTTGCAGTTGCTGTGGTTGTTGCGGAGGTAAATGGGGACTAGAGAAGCCACTAACAGGCAAGTTCTGCATGGAACCTGGTATGAAAGATGCAGGCCCTTGGAAGCTTGAAGATGGACTCTGGTTAGAATTACTAAATGAAGGTGACGCCTCCTGTTGAAGCGAGTTAGGGTTTGAATTTATTGAGTTCTGCCTCATAAGCAGATTCTGGTAGTTAGTTAGAGCCAGAGCAGCCTGTGCCGAACCACTTAAAGCTCCTCGACCCACCATGTGATAGTTATTGCTCATGTTGTTGTTCATTCCACCAGGATGCAGGGCGATCAGCTTATTAAGGGTGTTTCTATCAGTTGGCAGACCCTGAACACTTGCTAGCTGCTCCGCTTCCTGCATCTTTTGCATCTGGAGCTTGGCTGCCGTTGCATGCCGAGGGAAACTTTTCAAGCCCTCTGCAATTTGATGGTTGATATTAGATCCAAGAAAACACATAACCATGTTCTCTGGTCAGAGAACATAGCAACTAACAACTGAACTATTAAACATAATTTGCAGACACCTCAAGAGTAAACTTTTCAACTGGGTGGAACAAGCTAAGGAGGGGAACAGAATACAAAAAGTGCGGGATGTTGCTCCACTTATTGTTAGCAACTAAGAGAAAAACAAAGGAAAACACATAAGAATAAATAAAAGATGACCAGATGCAGTTTCTCTTTTCATTTTTTCTTTTTGTTTCTTCTTTTTAAAAAATACATATCATACACCCAGTTCAGGGCATTGTCTGGGAAACTGATAAATATGTTAAGACTCAACACAAAAGACAGTACAATACACAAAGGCCAGCATGAAGGTGTGCAATAATAAGTATGGTAATTCTTAAAATAATAATATGTACGGCAATTTTCCAAAAGATACCTATTGGCCCAACTTTCTGCTCCCAACAAAAATTTATCAGATCTTTCATGCTGCTGACAACCTCCGAGATCTGTGACAATTGACAAGAAAACTTAGAAATTAGACACACACACACACACAAATAAAAATAAAATCAAATTGCAACTCAAAGCCAGAAACAACTAAAACTATACCTGCAAGCACCTCACATATCTTTTGGAAAAACCCAAGTCATTCAGTGACTGTAGTTCTAAGCTCTTTGCAAGCTGACGCCCAGCAGTCAGAACCCTAAATCAAAACAACCCATGTCAAGAACAATTCTACATCGTCATTCATCAACTGTTTGAACCTAGTTAGTCCTGAGCAATCCACTATGTAGCATATCCTTCCTTTTATGTATTGTGCAATTAAGTCCGGACTTGAATCAAAAGCAATAAAAGGGAGGATTAAGCAGCAAGCAAAAGCTACTCAAAATGTTCAAGAAAAATCCAAAGACCCTTATAGGCCACTGTACGACATAATACCCCTTACTTTTCCCAGATAAAAGCAAAGCCAAGTACAGCTGACAAGAGATCACTCTTTTGCCAGACAAAAGCAAAGCCAAATACAGCTGACGAGATCATGCTAGTCACCAAGTTATAATAAGGCAGAAATGAATCAAATTCTGTCAGGCTAGAATCATTGCATAGCAGGAAAAGAGAAAAGGGCAGAGATCTCCAGACTGGCCACTGGGAGGATGAAGCTTTTTATTCTGTCACCTAAACTGGATTATTGTTCTTTTACTTATATTTTTGGTACCACCAATCTAGAATAATGGATATGAGACAGGTTTATTTAATTCATTGCTTCAGGTGACTTACTAAATCCTCAAAAGAGGTTACACAAAGACACTCTTAACCCAAAAAAAGAAGTCAAAAACATCTAATCCAGGATATGATGAGATTATTGCTAAACTAACTCACATATTGCTGTTTGTTTGCAAATCCTGCTGAGATATCCCTTCGGATCCACTTTCAGAAATTGTGCTTTGGCATTTCTGTGCTACTTGAAGCAACTGGTTAACCTGCAGCACATTGGAACAAGCAACTTTAAATTCAAACCCGTATGGTTCTAACTTACAAGAAAGTAAATTAGATTAGAACCAGGCAAAGGAATATGAATCACACCAAATAACTTCACTCAACTGAAAGCATTAACATTTTCAATTTGAAACAGATAAATGCATACCTGTGGTGCAACCAGCCTACGAGGAAGAAGTTCTTCATGACGTCGGGCACAAAATTCCCAAGACAATATCTAGAAAAGCATGAACTGTCTTCAAGTAAGTCATCAGGATTGGTTGATAATTATAACACATGATGAAACATTCTTTTACTAACCTTCAAGTCATTGGTGAATATGATACGTAGCTGGCCCTCACGAACAATGCGAAGCTGCTCATACACACTCTCTTGAACTGCTTTTCCATACTCCAACATCATTATTCCAGAAGGAAACCTACATTCACGGGGCAAGTCCAAAAACATAAGCTCATCAATGACGCCACTTCCAAATTTGATTTCATTGAGCCTCGGGAGCACTTCAAAAGTTGCCTCTGCATACAAGCCCAACAAAAATGATAGTCAAACCTTGTTCAAATCAACAGATGACAAAATGATAAGTATCAAACCAAACAAATGGCACCTAACACACTAATACTCAAACTGGAGAGTATAAACATCCAGATTCCTTACCAAATCCCCTTCCAGATTTTGAGCCACATATGTCACACTGCCACGCATCCTACAAATTACATAAAAAACACTCACATTAGGTATAACAAAAAGATAGTTGAATTTAAAAACTAAACAAATCGACAAAAACCAAAGGAATTAGACTTTCAATACAACGGGTCATTCCTAATAGAAACTGGAATAAGCGGAGATCATAGGTGTAGTAGAAAAATCAATTTTAGTCGATCGTAAGACTTAACATACGTACCCGAATCATAAAGCTAGAAATTTAATATAAAACTTTATAAAACATAATCATTGTCTCATTGTTTAGAATAAGTAAATAGTTCTCAAGAACTGACCATAGCTGCTTGGGGGAAAACACCTAGTGCATGATGTCCAACATTATCGTATAAGGACAGGCACCACCTTTTCTTTGCACGAGGAGAATAGTACTCTGCCACAAACTTCCTCCAGTAGGCAATAGTATTATCCTTTCAAGACATAACAGAATAATGGAAAAATCTATAAGCTTCACCAATTACTAAATTGAGCATACTTTAGCAAGATTTATAAAGTTATACAAATTTTCTTTTTAAAAAAAAAAGTTGCATTAGGCTAATGATTGTGATATGACTATAATTCACAAGGGGTAGATGAAGGAAAAGATGGAAAAGAATGTTTTACAATGTGCAATATACAAATTTATGAAATTACCGGCGGCCGTTGTCTCTGATGATATAAGTATTGCATCAACCGACGAGCACAGACCCCACTATCATAAGGTCGTTTCGTAGCATTTGCAGATTGCATTCCCTGCTGCTGCTGCTGCATTTGCTGCCTCATCTGCATCTGCTGCTGCTGCTGCTGTAACTGGGCTCGTTGTAATGGTGGCATGGACTGCAGAATCTGCTGCTGCCTCAGTCTCTGCTGCTGCTGCAGCAAAGCTTGTAACTGAGGGTTGCGGCCTTGTAACTGCACGGGGTCCTGTCTCTGCAGTAATTGCTGTAAAACCTGCTGCTGAAAAATATCCTCCTGTTTGATATCCAGTCGTGGTTTCTTCTGCACCTGGGACAGATTATTAGGGTCCTGCATAAAGGATCCAGGAACTCGAGAGCCCATGGGAAGTGAAACTTGGCCAGTTTGAGATGTGGGCAGGGATGTAGCACTTGACGCACCTTGCGGCTGCTGGCTTTGCTGCACTTGCTGGGCACTCAGGTCCGGATGAGTGCCCTGCTGCACTACAGAGGACCCATCTACCACTGATGAGCCAGAAATACTAATGTTATTAGATGAAAAGGACATGGGCGACGCAGGCAAACGCATATATGAGTCAGTATTGATGCTCGCACTTCTCTGCAAATGGGGACCTCCAGAAAAAGCTGAATTCGCATCTGTGACCAAAGAACTTGCCCCCACGCTTGGTCCTGAGTTTGCCACACTGTTCAACATCGCATTATTCATATCCCCAGAAACCGGACCCAGATTGTGACGTCCAGTTCCAGGAATTGAATTTGATGAGTTTCCATATGATGAGCTCAAGTGAGAGTTAACGACAGCCTGGGACTGCCCATCTCCTTGGAAGAAAATTCCGGAACTTGAGGAAGACTGGGTTAACCCCCTAGCCACCCGAGATGGTGCCATGGGTGGCACCGCCTCCTGATGGCTAGAGTCTAAATAGCTCTCCAGAGCCAGCCCTGACTAATGCTTTCAATAATAAATACGTACCTCAACCCCCTCAATATCATAAAATACAGAGACAATGCAAATAAAATGAAATAAAATAAGAAATCACGATAGAAAATCTAAGTATTTCCACTTCACCAACCAAACAGAAACTCAAATCTGATCTCCTGAATCACTACTGTCATCGACTAACTCAAGATTATTACAAATCTACAAGCTCTTGCTTTGACCAAATAGAGTGCAATGTTTATGTTCTGTTTGAGCTTTCGACAAATTGTTGTAGGGATCTAAACAATGTCCAAATAGACAAAGCAAACAACAAATATTAGAAATGGAACAAGCCCGAACGAGACAAAATTTAAAAAGCAAAAATAACTGTTACAACTTCTCACCTAACTAAGTAAATCAAGACTTGAAAACCAGCAACAAGACCAAATTATTCCCATTGAACTCCTTTAATGAGGAAATTCCCAATTTCTTAACCATAGCTAGAAAAACCCTAAATTTTAATCAGCTAGCCAAAAGAACCACTAATACAGAGCTAAGACTCCAAATTAGTGAACACTTAAAACACATATTAACAATTAAACCATGCAACTAATAGAATTAAACTCCTTATCAATTTTAACCTCACATCAATCACGCACATCAAGAACCACAAACTGTGATCAAGCTCAAATCGATTACGACACACAAAAAGGTCCCAAATTGTTAAGCCCTGATAAAATCCACAGATTAACCTAAATTAAACTCTAATACAAGGAGATCAGAACTGAGCGAACGGTAAAAGTTACAAAGACTAAAATCTTTAAAGGCAAAACGGTGAGTTTTGAGCAGTTCTAAAGATCGATCAAGAAAAAAAGAAGAAGCTCAAAACTAAAGCAGGAACTAAATTGAATAAAACTAAACAAAAATAAAATTTAAAAAAAAAAAGAGGAAAAAGAGGAAAAAGAAAAACTAACCTTAAAATTGCAAGCTGGAAAACGCGAAAACGTTACTTTTTGCTCGCTTAATTTGGAACTGAAGAATTGTAGAGAGAGAGAGAGAGAGAGAGAAGAACTTCGAGGAGGCTGTTTATATACCTAGCGGGAATTGCAGAGAGGGAGTAACCGGCTGCACCGGTAAGCCACGGGCTATAGCAGGTTATCAAAGGACACGTGGCTCGAAAAATGAATTAAAACGTAGTCGGTGTTTGATCTGGCGGTAGCGACGCGAACTCGAATACCATGTGGCGTCATCTTATTCGTGCGCTTCTTGTTTGGCTAAGGTAGGTCTCGTTGAGGAGGAAATCCGGTACAATCACATCAAGCCACAGTCAAGCAATGGGAGTATGCCACGTGGCTGGAATGATATTTTTGCAAAAATAATAGGGTGTTTTGATTATTAAAATATCAAGTGAAGTGAAGTGGATGGTAAATGATTGGGTGGCGTAGTTGGTAATAAAATACAGGGAGGCACGTGATTTTAGCTTAGATTTTACTATATAGGGTTAAGGGATGGGGGTAGATGGTCAGGTTGCCACGTGTGAATAACACGTACAAATGGGCAGTAGAAACAACCCCTCGTGTGAGCGACTGCTGCCTGCTGCCAGATGTGCTGCTGCGGTTGTGGTTTGTGAAGGCATTACAAATCTCCTATATTTCTAAATAAAAAATTTTAAAAAATATATATATATAATGATAGCTTTTCTTTAGCGTGCTTTTTTATTTTTTTTATTTTATTTAGATTTTTTTTTTTTAAAGAGAAGTGCTCGGGTGACTTGACTGTTAAAGTAGCAAAATGTGCTTATTTGATTTGATTTGATACCTACAGACTTAAGGAAATTTTAAAAAAATGAGTTTTTTTTTTTTTAATGGTATGTGAAAAACTTTGAACCTCCTCAATCTATTATTAGATATCAAACTAAATTCTATTTCCAATAGTAAGGAACAATCTTGTTAGGACTCGGTTCCTCGATTTAAGCTCCATTGATGTGCCCAAATTATAAAAAAAAAAAAAAAGTGTGATATAACAATATATTAGTATATGAAGGGTTAGGTATTATAGCAAACTCCCATTAAAAGAAATTCTAGCAAAATCTTTGGTAAAATCACCTAACAAAGTACACGTGGAAGTCAGGTTCTTTTTTTTTTTTTTTTGATTACATGAGACTATTGTTCAAATTACAGTTCAAATTACAACTCATATTACATGAGAGTATAATTGATATGTACAATCATATATTTATACTGAGCCCTATTGATATGAATGCTGATATGACACTGCTCAGATTTTTAACCCTCTCAAATATTCGAGGGATGTCAAACTCCCATCATAGGAGAAAGACTGTCTTCACTCGAGCTCAAGGGCTCCAAGGAAGAATATTTAAATTAAACCCCTACAATGCAATTGCAGAGGCTCGAACCCCTTCCCTCACATTTGTGAGGGAGGGGCTCTAGCCACGTGGAAGTCAGGTTAGATCTATTAAAATGTCTAGCAAACTTTCGAAGCCTGTTTTTTGTAATTGAAAAATATTTTGTCTATTTTGAGTCAAGCAGTAAGACAATTTAAATAACCAAAAACAGTTTTGATCTAATTGATTTTAATTTTTTATAATCACTTGTAATATAGCATTCACAAAATCACTTGTATATATCGTTCCATTATTTATTATTTTAATTTTTTTTAACTTTACCAAAAAAATATTGTGTTGAAATTCACACTTAATAGTATTTTATTTCTAGTGATTATTTATTTATTATCTCTAGTAACATTAACAATATATATAAGTTGCTGATAATTGCTCCACTAACCACATTTGACTTGATGCTCTTCTCTGCACCACTAACGTTGACCACTGTGGCCACTTCGGCCAAGGCCGAAGTGGTGGGCTGCTGCCCTCACAAGCTTTGTGAGGGCAGCGGTTCTAGCCCCCACAAAAGCATTGTGGGGGCTAAATGTTCTTTATATTTAAAAAATCATTCTCCCTTGCGAAATGCAAGTGGAGTATGGACATCATCTCCTGTGAGGGGTTATTTGTATTGGGCATGTACTTCATAGAATTCATTGTAATAATGTAAGTCTCAATCATGTATATCTGATTGTAAATATCAGTGTAATATCTCTGCTACAATAAACAGTTATTGTAAATATCTGTGTAATGCAGTAATCTGATGATTAATCAGTTTCAAAAAAAAAAACGTTGACCACTGTGAGTCCCTGTTCCTTGAATTTTAATTAATTATGCACGTTTAGTTATTTAATTAATAACGGCCGAACTTGGCATCTCGAAACTTTAATAAATTATATAATTTACGGAATCACGAAGAACATCTAATTATAAACTTTCCTGACGCCAAATGGGAACGTTATCGTCTGGTCGTGCACAGGCACAAAGCTCGATATGGCCCGTAATTACATTTGATTGACTTTATCTTAACCGTCGATTGACCTCATCAAAATTCTAAAAACAACGTGAAGGTTACATGACTGTCAATTTTTATTCATACAGATTGTTAGATCATGTGGTGGCAACTAGTATAGTCCTATAAGATAAACACACCGTAGTATTTCCATTGAGATTATAAAAATAATCTTGTGACCGTTGTTTGCTTAATAAAGAAATCTAAAGTTTCTAGAATGTGATTGAGTTTAACTTTATTGTGTATCTTTATCATGTATGTTTGTTGATTAAGGAATGTAACAACTTTTCTCATGAGAGCTACTTTAATTTAAAGTTTTAATACTTCTTTACTCACATGATTTAACATTAGAAAAGATTTTAACGGTACCCCACGATCTGACTGAAATATATGCCGACCCATTTAATTAACATTTTCGGGTTTGGCTATTTTGTAATTTAACTTGTAAGATAATAATGTTAGAATTCCAATATTTGAAGTCTATTATAATGTATCACTCATCTATTAGATGATAAATTTTATAACTTGTAAAATAAATTAATTATTATTTAATAAATAAATACTACATTAATTAAAATTCAAATTAAAACTTAAATATTATGATAAACCTAACACTACTCAGTACAAAAATCTTGTTATAACAGAAATCTTCAAATAAATAAAAAATATTAACATTTCTGTTGGTCTAAACCATTCATAAAAATCTACTGGCAATTTAGGACAATCTTATCGTTTAACTAAAAAAATAAAATAAAAAATCCGAAAAAAAACAAGAATATTTTTTGTTAGCTGATCCAAACTATAAAACATTGTTTGAATCGGTGAGTACACACGTGCAACGAATTAGAACGCTCAAATAACCAGCAAAAACCACGGTATTGTTGGTCCTGTTGGCTAAGCAAAACAGTGACTCACCGGTTTCCAGTTTCATTAAACTCAGCGGGTCGATTAGCCAAAAAGACCAACCCGCCATGGCATCTCATTAATCTTGGACCGGCCTCGCCCATGGGCTCAATAGCTGCCTAACCCAATCGATTCCAATGCATGTCAATTTTTTTTTAAAGTAAAAGTTATTTTATAAAATGGTGATATAATTATAAATTTTTGTATAAATTTATTTTATATAAATTAATATATTATTTATTTATTAGTTAAATAAAAATAAATTATATAAATTAAAAAATATTTAATTTAATTGATAAATTAATATCACTTTAATTTATATAAAATAAATTTATAAATGAGATTATATCGTTACTCTATTTTATAACATACAGGACAAAAAAAAAAAAAAAAAATTCTATTTTTGAATTCGGAGTTTCTATTTGTTACCAAGTTACGGCAGCCTATCCAGGCCGGATAGAGCGGCAGCACCAACACGGTCTGCTCTAATCAGCCAAATTTTTGTTAATCCTCCCAAAACTCCCAAACAAAGACTAAAGCGAAATGAGCATCCTCCCGTACAATTCGTTAATGCAGTTGAAAATTCCCTCTCATTCTTGTGCCAAAACCACCAGAAAATCATTTTCAATCTGTGCTCGCCTCGACAATTCACAACAAGAAGAACAGCAGCTCAATCTCTCCGTTCTTCGCTTCACATTCGGTAACACAAACACACGCTGTCACTCACTCGCGCAATTTGCATCTACAAACTTTTGCTCTTCTTGTTAAAGTTAAAATCGAATACTTCTGTTTGGTTGCAGGTATACCTGGATTCGACGAGTCGTATTTACCGAGATGGATCGGCTACGGCTTCGGCTCGCTTATTGTATTGAATCACTTCGCGTTTTCAAATTCCGTCACGTCAGCACAGCTGGTTAGCAATTAGCAATTTTTTTTTTGGTTTAATTGGATTTGTTTTTGGTAATTTAATTTGATTCTTTGATCACAGAGATCGGAAGTTCTAGGTCTTTCTTTGGCTGCATTCTCTGTCACCCTGCCTTACCTCGGTAAATTCCTCAAGGTAACTTTTTTCTCTTGCTGTTTATTTGCAGTTTCTTCATGAATTTGAACATTTAATGGTCGCTGTTTAATATATTAACGAAATAACCAGCTGTCTAGTATAAAGATATCAGTGATTAGTAAACATTAGCTGCAAAGGAAAATTGTGTGTTTATGAAACACATTATGCTTTCAAATTAAAGCAGAACGGAGAAGCACAGTAGTTACAAATATATGTGTGCTTGCATCTGGTGCTCACTTTTTTGTTCATATGATGTGATGGTGTGGGAAATCAAGCAGGGTGCGAGTCCAGTAAGTCAGAAATCTCTTCCGGAAAGTGGCGAGCAAATATTCGTCATGTCGCAAAATATTTCTGATGCTTTAAAGGAGAATCTGGCTTGGGCAACATATGTTTTATTGCGTAACACAAACTCCATATCTGTGGTATCTTCTCAAACTAACCGTTTAATACAAAGTTCTTACAGTTGCTTTTTTTTTTTAAATTCTTGATCGATGTCAAACTTTTATAAACTGTTAGTTGTCTAAAATTTCCAGTTGATATCGATTCGAGGTGAGTTATGCGTACGTGGCTACTGGCAAACACCAGATGGTGCATCAAAAACTCAATTACTTGAATGGTTTGAGAGACAGATTGAAAATATTGGCCTTTCTGATTTGAAGGACAGCCTTTATTTTCCTCAGAGTGCAGGTAAATAATAAGCCTGTTCTGTAGATAAAAACAATCGTACGTATGAAGTGCTTATCTTTTCATATGCACCATAATTATCTTCTTAACAACTTTTAGGGATTCTAGAATTTCTCAATCTCTTTCAATTACATCTAAACAAGGGTGAAAAAATTAAAAAGAGTTTTTGGCATTAAGTTGTGGGCCTTGTGGCCAGTAGAGAAGCCTTACCAAAGGGGCACTTGGTATTGACTTTCTCTATGATTGTGCCCATCATTAATAATACATTTACATTATGGTTAAGGGGCCTTCAGGTCAATTCTGGTTTAGTGGCTTGAAGGGAGAACCTTTTTTCTTTTTAACCTAGCCAAACAGATGTCAAAGCTTCCAGATGCTGGTTAGCCTGCTGGTAATATATCAGCTTGCAGTTGTTTGAGGCATATGCATTGCAAACATTTGTAGTGTAAGAAGATTCCATTAGTATATTTATGATACTATTACTTAGGTTTTGGAGTGGACAGAAACTGAGCCTGGAAATAGATGGTTCTATAATTATGTTTCGTTATGGACTCCCTTGTGTTCCTTCAGACCAGTCCTTTTATATGGTTATTGACTTATTTACTCATCTGTGGCATAGATTAGATTCACAGCTGAACTTGCACGATGAAGAATCATTGTCATTGTCCAACTTTCTTTGTATTGTTGAGA